>NW_028245795.1:0-43696 GCF_964263255.1 Lissotriton vulgaris | reverse complement strand
CTCCTCCTTTGAATTGCCTATGGAAAGAGCGGAGATACGTCGAAGGCACCCCTTAATTGTAAACTTATGTCCATAGGGTTCCCTCGGTCAGCATCAAAGTCATTTTCAAACATCTACAACTGTTTACAGTCTGTCTTTGCACAAATGTCATGAGATTGGACCCACTGCCCCTCCTGTGCTCTCACACTGACCTCTTAATATGATGTAAGAGGGACACTGTCTCAACTTGCCTCCGACACAGGGTTCTTCTTTGCAGTTATATGAAGCCTTGACTTTAATCCCCACTTTTCCAGCTCAAGGTCCCTTCTGTGCCACAATTGTCCTCAGATGACTCTTGGCTTCATCTGCAGCGTTTAATCAGTACTTAAGAAGCACTACTTTACCTTAGAGCTACAAATCAGACTAGAGTCAAGAGCCCTTTGTAGGCAGTGTGAACTATATTCATGATTCATTCTTTTGTTCTAATGCAGAATATAAGGAATAACTTACTTTTCCCATAAGTTGCCACCGAGAGCAGAAGTCCAGTCGAGCTGTTCTTTCACAGATCCATCTCTTTCCATCTCTTAAACTGTGATATAAAATCGAGGTCAGATTTTATATTTTTTAACAACTTAACCCCAATGAAGAATTCTAGTTCCTGAAGAGTTGGTGCTTTAGATGTTACATTCCTGTCTGAATATTGGTGCAGTGGGATCAAGGTTTCCTGTACAGCAGGGGTGGGGAGTGGGCGATACATGGCATATTAAACTTTGTAGGTTTCTGAATACCCACAAGCTTGTACGTTTGTGAGCATTTATCAATCTAGAGCTGTCCCACCCTACAACAGATCCCCCAGATTCGATGAGCATAGGGAAGGGCTTTCTCCATGGGGAAAATGGAAAATAAGCATTAGAAATAACTCATGCAGCGCAGCACAGAGGAGCACGTCACCCTTGGCGTGCTGCAGGAGAGGGAAAGGGCAGGAATGTGCGTATTTGCCACTATGCAGCAAATCCCTGTCTTTCCACTTTGCGGGTGCACAATGTGCTGCCTAGCGCCAACTCGAGCACCCCTGCACCATGCGTTGTAAGCACTTTCCTGCACAAAAACAATCCTCTGAGACATTTTCCTTTCTGTGTGTGCAGCACCGGCAGGAAGAGGGAGTAAAGGGGAGAAACGAAGCTTTGTTCCCCATCTCACCTCACCCGGGAGGTGTAGGCTTCTGACGCATTCCCAGGTTTACCAGCAATGCACCAAACTCCAAGGGTGGATGAGTGGAAGCACCCCTGCTCCACCCATGGAACGCCTCTCTGGGGCAGAGCAATGCACCAAATGCCAAGGGTGGATGAATGAATGAATGAATGAGGGGTATCTTGTATCGCGCAGACTTAGCCCAGTGGGCGTCAAGGCGCCTAGATTAAATACAGCAGCTTAAGACCCTACCTAGTGATATTTAATCATGAGTAGGCCTTCTTAAAGAGAAAAGTTTTTAGGGCCTTCTTGAAAGAGTCGATGGAAGGGAGAGTTTTAATCTCCATGGGGAGGGAGTTCCACAATTGAGGAGCGACGACGGAAAAGGCTCTGGCTCCCCATCTGACAGATTTGATGCGGGGAACAGCTAGTTGGCAGAGTCCCGCAGAGCGCAAGTTTCTTGTGGGGACATAGCGCGAGAGGAGTGAGCCAATGGCACTAGCAGGACCATCCATCAATGCTCTGTAGGTGAGACAGAGAATTTTGAAGGCGATTCTGTGCTGTACCGGAAGCCAATGAAGCTCCTTCCTGGCTAAGGTGGCAGAGGAAGCTTTGGGGAGATTCAGAACAAAGCGTGCTGCAGAATTCTGAAGAGTCTGCAAACGGTGGATCAACCCTTTGTTGACTTCCATATAGAGGGAGTTGCAGTAGTCCAGTCTTGAACCCACCAGGGCGACTGCAACCTGTTTACGC
The DNA here is from genome assembly GCF_964263255.1 of Lissotriton vulgaris. NCBI lineage: Eukaryota > Metazoa > Chordata > Amphibia > Caudata > Salamandridae > Lissotriton > Lissotriton vulgaris. The sequence goes on along the minus strand of NW_028245795.1, from coordinate 41,773 downwards.
GCCTGGGGGGAAAGGTACCCACGGATTTTGTTGAGTACCCGGATCACACCACAGCAGGTAGCAACGGTCCTGTTGACTTGCAGGGACATAGAGAGTGAGGTGTCAAATATCACTCCCAGATTTTTGGCAGAAAGGGAGGGAGTGGGGCAGATGCCAAGAGAAGAAGGCCACCACTCGCTCGACCACAGATTCTGGTTCTTCCCAAATATTAACACCTCGGTTTTTTCACCATTTAGCTTCAGGGAATTTATAGTCATCCAGTCTGCCACATACTGCATGCAGACCCTGAAGCTGGCGGCAGATGTCTTAACCGAGGTGTGGGCAAGAGAGACCATAATCTGCGTGTCGTCTGCATAGGATACCACCTCCATCCCCTGAGATTTGATAAGTCTTGCAAGGGGGGCCACATAGATGTTAAAAAGGGTCGGACTTAGGGCCGACCCTTGTGGCACCCCACATTGCAGAGACTTGGCAGGGGAGAGGTGGTTCCCAAGCATCACTCTCTGTTCCCTTTCGGTCAGGAAGGAAATTAGGAGACTCAGGGCCGATCCAGTGACACCCGCCTCCCTTAGCCGAGATGACAAGATGGCGGGGGAGAGGGTGTCGAAAGCGGCCGTGAGGTCCAGCAGAACTAGGACTGTGGTTTGGCCAGAGTCCACCTTGCGTCGGATGTTATCGACCACATAGGTAAGGGCGGACTCTGTGCTGTGGTGTTTTCTGAAACCGTGCTGAGTGTTGTCCAGGTATTCAGAAGATTCGAGAAAGGCAGATAGATGGAAATTCAAATGCGACTCAAGCAACTTCGCGGGTGCAGGAAGAAGCGAAATGGGCCTAAAATTTTTCAGCATGGCCGGGTCCAGAGTCGGCTTCTTAAGTAGCGGCTTGACTATAGCCTTCTTCCAAATAGAAGGGAAAGAGCCTTGCGCGATGGCCTTGTTTAAGACGTCAAGCAAAAGAGGAGAAAGGTGAGTTCTGCACTCTTTCAGTTTCTTAAGGGGTATTGGATCCAGGGGGGAGGCCGATTTAATTTTGTCAAGAAGAGAATTCAGAGATTCAAGGGATAGGGAGGGAAAAGATGTGAATAGGCAGGGGGGGGTCCTTGCCTAGTGCATCAAGATTGGATATGAGAGGAGGAGTGTTATGATCAAGAGCAAGACGGTGGGATTCGAGAACGACGTGAATGTCATGAATGTCGTGGATGCGTGGAAGCACCCCCGCTCCACCCATGGAACGCCTCTCTGGGGTAGAGCAATGCACCAAACTCCAAGGGTGGATGAGTGGAAGCACCCCTGCTCCACCCATGGAACGCCTCTCTGGGGCAGAGCAATGCACCAAACTCCAAGGGTGGATGAGTGGAAGCACCCCTGCTCCACCCATGGAACGCCTCTCTGGGGCAGAGCAATGCACCAAACTCCAAGGCTGGATGAGTGGAGACACCCCCGCTCCACCCATGGAACGCCTCTCTGGGGCAGAGCAATGCACCAAACTCCTAGGGTGGATGCGTGGAAGCACCCCCGCTCCACCCATGGAACGCCTCTCTGGGGAAGAGCAATGCACCAAACTCCAAGGGTGGATGCGTGGAGCCACCCCCGCTCCACCCATGGAACCCCTCTCTGGGGCAGAGTAATGCACCAAACTCCAAGGGTGGATGCGTGGAAGCACCCCCGCTCCACCCATGGAACGCCTCTCTGGGGCAGAGCAATGCACCAAACGCCAAGGGTGGATGCGTGGAAACACCCCCTCTCCACCCATGGAACGCCTCTCTGGGGCAGAGCAATGCATCAAACGCCAAGGGTGGATGCGTGGAAACACCCTCTCTCCACCCATGGAACGCCTCTCTGGGGCAGAGCAATGCACCAAACTCCAAGGGATGGATGCGTGGAAGCACCCCCTCTCCACCCATGGAACCCCTCTCTGGGGCAGAGCAATGCACCAAACTCCAAGGGTGGATGCGTGGAAACACCCCCTCTCCACCCATGGAACGCTTCTCTGGGGCAGAGCAACGCACCAAACTCCAAGGGTGGATGCGTGGAAGCACCCCCTCTCCACCCATGGAACGCCTCTCTGGGGCAGAGCAATGCACCAAACTCCAAGGGTGGATGCGTGGAGCCACCCCCGCTCCACCCAAGGAACCCCTCTCTGGGGCAGAGCAATGCACCAAACGCCAAAGGTGGATGCGTGGAAGCACCCCCGCTCCACCCATGGAACGCCTCTCTGGGGCAGAGCAATGCACCAAACTCCAAGGGTGGATACGTGGAAGCACCCCCGCTCCACCCATGGAACCCCTCTCTGGGGCAGAGCAATGCACCAAACTCCAAGGGTGGATGGGTGGATGCGTGGAGCTACCCCCGTGAGGAAATAGAAATTTTATGTGGCCAGTGTGTTCCCTACATGTACCCTATGTATGTACATACACCCCATGTATGTCCATGTCACCATGCAATTCCCTTCTCATGCCTGTAATAATAATGCCTCTGCATTTCCGTCCAATGTTAGCATGTCAGTTACCAGGCCCTCCATGAAAGAAACGTTAATTCCGTACTGAGGCCTATGTTGCCAATGCATTTACATGGTGCACGTTTAAAAGTCGAGATGAACTCGTTTTTGTGGCTCAGCTGAGCCAGGACCCAAATTCAGGCTCCATGCCTCCTGACACTCTGAAAGCTGCAGTTTAGCTATGTATCCCTGACCTCTCACATACTTCCTGCTCAGCCGAGAGGTGCCCAGCCTGGCCTGCCAAGACAGTATTTTGCCTACAGTTATCTGCTCTGCTTCACAGAAACACATTCCTGCTTAATGAAAAGGGTAAACATATTCCGCCTGCAGAAGATAGGGCCTAGCCTTTCTGTCTCCATTCAAGTGATTTACAGAACCCGCATCCATAGAAGGCCCATGGCCCCCGCAATGCACAAAGAAATATATGCATACACTAGCATTTAGTGATGAGCAGCCTTTGCTCGAGCGACCTTTAAGTCAGATAATACATCCTCCAAACTCAAGATATCAGATAATACCAGTGCAGGTCGTCCTGACATCCAAGACTCCTCTACTAGCACAAAGGTTAGCTCCCCCTAGCTTCCCCCAGTTACACGTCAATTCCACGTCATGACCAAGTTTGCGCACACAAGTAGGGTAAAGGTTCCTGCTGACCATGCAGACCCCCTCCATGTATCCACCCACCTATGACACATCTATGACTCATCAAGTGAACACCCACGTGTACACCTTTTTTCACGCCCATGTGCTCTTATCTCTCTCCTTCACTTGCTCCGCCTGGAGCGCTCCGCCTTCTCTATGCAAGTTAATGTATGTTTTAACTATAAATAATGCACTTTGTGAATAAAGATCAGATGATGATCCTTCCTGATCCCTAGTGGTGATGGAACCCGATTCTCCCTTAACTCGAGTTACTGAATTAAAGCCCTTCTGAATCGGACACCACGGACTCTGCCTCTCATTATATGCATGATCCTTGTTAATGTATAGAAATTCTGACAGGGTAATTAATTTATTTACCACATAATCTGGCGCCCGAACAGGGACGAGTCCCCTTCCCCACGCGCCGGAGATGTAGGTCCAGCCCCCTGCCCCCTTCTACAGCCGTGACGGACTTCAAGTGTACACGACAGCGGGACTTCCTGCCTACTCCCTCAGGCCTACGGAGGAGACGGAGACTGCGACCAGGCATCCACACGAGGCGGTGAGGATTGCGGACCATCCCAACCAGAGCCCAAGCCGAGAGAGCAAGGTCCGAGGTATCCCAAGGCCCACCTGTTCCGAGGCGCATGCGCAGCAGCAGCAGTAGCAGCAGCAGTATCGAGTTTCTGAGGCCTTCAAGTTCTGCTTCCCGGTGCGTACCATTATTGGGAACGCATAGAGACGGGTTCATTTATTTGAGCCCGGTAAAGACGTGTCTGGGTACACAGATACGGTAGAGACGTGTCCATTTCGGTGGACGCGGTAAAGACGTGTCTCTTCACGAGACCGGTATGGTTGTACTGTTTTGCAGTACATAAAGTAAACAGTTTTACACTTTGTGTTTTCTCATGCACTAGTTAGGATGTATCTGTTTTTAATGTTTTAATGTCGTAGTGTGAATGGTTGTTTTTCAGTCTATTCTTGTGTATATAGTGTTTTCATTAAAGTTAGTTCCAACATGCCACTGTTTTCGAAACTACGTCAGATAGGGACCAGGAAAGGGATACTCGAAGAGTCAGTTCCCGTACCGCCTAGAGACACACCTGGTCATTTTATGTACCAGAAACATGGGCTAGATGCCATACTGTTTTTAGACTTATGGGTAGATTACACGAAGGATCTAGAAGAGAAGTATAGATGGCCTGCCTCAGGAACATGGGATGCTGAATGCATCATGAAAGTAGAGGAAGCGCTATGGAAAAAGAAAGCTAGACAGTCCCAGAAAGATGCCATTGAGTTATGGCGTAAAGAAGCGCATAGGAGAACAGAGAAAGAATTTCACAAAGCAGAGAGAAATAAAGAGGCAGCAGAAAGAGCCAGAGAAAAAGAACTAAAGGAAGAGGGGGAACGGGTCAAGGCAGAACAAGCAGATCGTGAAAGAAATGCCCTTATCAAAGTCATGTATCCCGTCCTCGCTGAAGGACTAGCTAAAGTGACCCCCTCAGAAGTACCTAGTAATTTGCCGCCTCCACTAATACCGACTAAAGTACGTAGGCATAAACAGACAGAAGCTGAGGCTTTCATTTCCTCCTACTTAGAGGAGCCCGCTCCGGATTATGTAAACGCAGTATTCCCTCCTCCTGTCCCTTCCGTCAACAATCCCTTTTTTCCTCCGCCCCCAACACAGGATCAGCTTACACAACTGAAGTCTTCAGTGACCGTGAAAGACGACTTAGGCCAAGGGGCAGTGGGAGGGGGGCCCACAAACACGCCACAAACACCGCCATCAACGCGAGCACTGCAGGAGTTAGGACTACAACGAACGCCACAAATGACATCAACGCCCTAAAAGCATAATGTAACCATTTCACATTGTATATACGATCCAGTACCAGGTATGGGTGCAATGCTCGTGTACTCACTACGACTAAGACGCCCTGCAGAGTATCTGATTACATTACCAGGCATGAAGGAAAAATTAGACAAAATATACGATTTCGTTAGAACGGGGGAGGGACCCGAGAGTATACAAGAGGCCATGGAACAAAGAAAGGTAGAGGTACAACGCGCAATTTTACGTTTTTTGATTAACTGTCTGATCAGGGAACAAGACCAGCCAGACAAAGGAGTAACTAGAGGTATGACCGATTGGAGTGACAACATAGCTGCCGGTAAACATGATACAGTGGGAAAGACAGAATGCATGTACAAGAAAATACGAAAAGAGATTCTAAACTTACACAAGAAAGAGTCTGACGCGAAAGAGGATTCAGCATCAGATGATGCTGAGCACGAAACAGAGGAAGTGGGTAAAATAAATTACGTAGGCAAAGCACGGCAGTTTGACAGGCCCAAGTGCCTTGATTACCGCAAAAAGGGACCTCCTATAAAAGAAAGGTACTCTCTCGAGCATCTATTCCAAGCTACTGAGAACGCACTGAAAAGACGAGTAGAGTGCGATAGACCCCACACCGTACATGAACAAGAATTAGCACGATCAGCCGTTCAATGGGTGTCTAATTCTAATATATATAATGGTGACGTATTGGCTCAGACCTTTTTGAGCCTTCCACAGAACGAACAGCACTTGGCTGGTATTTACATGGTTCAACATCTGATCACGTTGTACGAGAGTCAATGTGCTGATCCCGGTCCCTTGTATAAATTACTGGATGATATACTTCTAGAAAGATGGATAGGCCTAGGCACCGAATTAATTAATGTCATTCTAGACCAACGACATAAGTACTTGACTTTTCTGACCACGTGCATGATTCCTGCCCCACACCACGACAGAAAGGGCTTCCATATAGACAGACAGAACCCCCTACGAGAGGTTCATCCCGTTAAAAATGCAGCGGGTGAGCTTCAACGAGTATACGTTTACACACCCTTGACGAAAATAGAAATACTGGAAATGAAAAAGATGCTGCCCTACCATGATAAAGACCCGGGGGGGTTCCACCGTGAATTAAAAGACATTCTCCGCATAGGGGATTACACATACGCTGACATTATTACATTATTGAAAGTACTGTTACCAGCCGGCATTTACGAAAAGCTTAAAGAAAAAGACTGGGAGGTGGGAGAGAAAAAGATAAATTGGACAGAATTGGAAGCAGAGGATAAAGGACGACACCCTGGTGTTGGTCTTGGGGAAAAAGCTAAAGCACTACCTGAACTCTTGATACAGGTCCTGCCAAGATTATTAGTTACTAAAAAGGAAGATTGGGATGCTATTTCAGCCTGTAAACAGAAACAAGACGAAGACACCAGTGATTTTTATTCTAGATTCGAGAAATGTTTTACTATTAATAGTGGCCTTAAGCCAAGTAGTGAATCGTATCCACATCTTTTTGTGAGCAAACTAGTAGAAAATTCCTTACCCCCGATCAAAAATAGAGTACTGAAGGTTGAGAGTACCTGGCAAGCAAATAGCCCTTCCCAAATGTTGCAAATGTTACAATACCACCAGAACAGAATCAGAGAGGAACAGGAACATGAAAAGAGACGCATGAAAGATACGAAAATGAAAGTACTAGTTGCGCAATCGGTACCAGCTAACGGGAATAAAAAGAGCACGGTACCTGTTAAAGGGAACTGTAATTATTGCAAGCAACCAGGTCACTATGTAAACGAATGTGCTGTCCTGAAACACAATATAGCTACAGGCAAGACAAAAGAAAGGCCGCATCTTCCGAGACAGAATAGCACCCCACAAAACACGCAACCCCCACAGAACACGCAACAGACAGTAGCTCTACCCCAACCAGTAGCTGCCACACAACATGTCACGCAACAAATGTACCAGTACGCACAGTCAGACTATCCAGAATATCAACAGTACTCATGAAAAAGCCTAGAGAGGGAGGTTGGCTTGCCCCTTATTGAGGTTCCTGTAGATCAAGAAGGTCCCTATGTACATAGTCGTGTAATGGGAAAAGACAGAAAATTTCTGATTGACACAGGGGCAAGCAGAACTACCATCAGTCATGACGAGGTACCAGGGGCACCCCTCTCAGGCTCACAGAATATTTCCCTGGGATTTTCAGGAAAGCCTATTGTTAACGAAGTGTCAAAGCCAGTTTCCCTAGGAGTCGGTCCATTGTCCCGTACTACAGACTTGTTACTTACTAAGTCATGTCCAGAAAATTTGCTTGGTATAAAGACATTGAAAGAACTAGGAGCAGTTATTTGTTGTTCTCCGGAAGGAGTGCGATTGTTTTTACGTGATTTTAAAGGACATTATGTGTTGAAAGATTTTGATCCCAGACTCCAGAATGTACCACAGCATTTATGGGCACAAGGTCCAACTGACGTAGGTTACATGCACATTACGCCACACCGTGTCACTCTCAAACCGGGAGTAGTACTGCCACGAATCCGACAATACAAGTTACCACCTGATGCCGTAGTAGCATTACTGAAAATTGTAGACGAACTCATTGCACAAGGAGTGGTAGTAGAACTGACTCAAATGTATGTAATTCACCTGTCATCCCTATTCTTAATTCGAACAGACCTAATGCACCACCAGTCTACAGGCTAGTGATTGACCTTCGAGAACTGAACAAATGCATAATTCCCCAATACCCAGTGGTCCCAGACATTTCTTCATTACTGACTGCAATTGATTCCGAAGGGACGTTCTTCACTGTAATTGATCTAAAGAACGTCTTCTTCAGTGTCCCAATCCATCCAGAGAGCCAATACCTCTTCGGATTCTGTTTAAATGGACGCAGCTTTAAATTTGCGAGAGCTCCTCAAGGATTCACAGAAAGTCCTAGTATTTACAGCCAAGCATTGAAAAGACAACTAGACAGTATTCACATGCCTGCCAACACCACACTGCTCCAATATGTGGACGATATCCTGATCACAGCACGAACAGAAATAGACTGCGAACATGCATCACTGACAGTCTTATACTTTCTGGCAGACAAGGGGCACAAGGTGTCCCCTTCGAAGTTGCAATTCTGTGCACAGCAAGTGGTGTACCTTGGACACTTGCTGTCCAAGAGGGGTAGACAGCTGACACAAGATCGTATTCAGTTAATTGCCAATCTTTCACAGCCCAAGACACAAAAGAAAGTACGGGCCTTCATTGGTCTCACTTCTTACTGCAGACAATGGATTCCCCAGTATGCATATCTAGCCAAATCACTCATACAGCTAACAACGCAGGAGGCAGCGTCTTCGACTGTCCTCCCTTGGACACAGGAACATACACTTGCATTTGAAGAATTGAAAAAAGCCCTATGTCAAGCACCAGTTTTAGCGACTCCTTGTTACAGCAAGCCTTTTACGCTTTTTGTCACTGAACGAGACGGAACAGCATTGTCTGTTCTTACACAAGACCAAGCAGGAAAACACAAGCCTTGTGCTTATTTTTCTAGTACACTGGATCCAGTGGCCCAGGCTCTGCCTGCGTGCCTGAAATCAGTTGCAGCAACAGCCCTAGCAATAAGACAGAGTGATTCCATAGTGTTAGGACACCCCCTGACAGTACCGGTTCCACATTCCGTGGAAGTTCTCTTGAACAGGACACAGACACAACATCTGACCGTAGCGAGACTGACAGGATATGAACTGACATTATTTCAGCCACACATAGAGATCAGACGATGCAACATTCTGAACCCTGCTACACTCTTGCCCTCAAGCACAGTGGACACTGCACCACATGACTGTGTGGAAGTAATTAATACAGTGACGAAGCCAAGACAAGACTTGACAGACATTGCATTGCCAGACCCTGACCTGACACTATATGTGGACGGTTCATGCATGAGAACAAGCAAAGGAGAGTTAGTGGCCGCATATGCTGTGACCACTGATACTGAAGTCATAGAGACACAAAGAATAGACACACTGTCAGCACAAGCAGCAGAGCTCATCGCTCTGACACAAGCCTGCATACGAGCCAAGAACATGAAGGTAAACATATATACAGATTCACAGTACGCTTTCGGAGTCGTTCATGACTTCGGAGTGTTATGGACGGAGAGAGGTTTCCTGACCTCTCATGGGGCCAAAATTCAGCATGGTCCCCTTATTCAGGCTCTGTTAGAAGCAATACACTTGCCTACAGCCATAGCCGTCATGAAATGCAAAGCACATACGAAAGTCACAGACACCATTTCCCAGGGTAACGACCTGGCAGACCGAACAGCTAAACTTACAGCCCAGACTCCAACAGACACTCCAACAGACACGACAAAGACAAAAGTGCCATCACTGACAAACAGCATGACAGTCAGGGATCCCTCACAAGATGTACTCGACATACAGACACATACCACTCCAGACGAAATAAAGAAATAGACTGAACAAGGAGGGGTCCAGACTGACCAGGGTTGGATGACAAAAGGCAAAGCCACATGGTTTCTGCCTGACTCTATGGTATAAATCATCATAAACACAGCACATAGTCCAGCACACTTAGGAGAAAAGGCTATGCTAGACAGTTTACAGAATATCTGGTTCAACAAGCACCTGCGTGCAGCAGCAAAACAGAAAGTACGTACCTGCATGATCTGTTGCCAGTTCAATCCAGGCAAAGGCATTCCAGTGGAACAAGGTGGATTTCATCCTCCTGACCACCCTTTTGAAGTCCTCCAGATGGATTATATCCAGATGGACAGATGTAGAGGATACAAATATGTCCTAGTAGTTGTATGTGCACTATCTAGATGGACAGAAGTATACCCAGTCCCAGATTACACTGCCGTAACCACTGCCAGGCAGTTGGTTCGAGAGTTCTTTCCACGTTATGGATTGCCCCGTGTCGTGTACTCAGATAACGGTCAGCCATTCTCCTCTGAATTAATGAAACAAGTATCTCTTCTGTTAGGGTACCAGTGGAAGTTCCATTGTGTACGACACCCAGAGGCCGCCAGACTTGTAGAGCGGCATAAGCAAACACTTAAGACAAAATTAGCGAAAGTCTGTGCAGAAAAAGGCGTGGATTGGATGGTAGCCTTGCCGGTTGCCCTCTTTTACATGCGTTACATGCCTTGCCGGTTGCCCTCTTTTACATGCGTGTGGTAGCTCATTCCAGAACAGGACTGTCCCCTTACGAGGTGGTTTTTGGTAGACCGCCGAATATGTGGGGTACGCCTATGCCAAAGAAAATTACCGATGTTGAGAGTAATATGCTGACAGATTACCTGGCTTCCTTGATGTCTGCACTCTTCTCTTGTCGTTCACAGGTAACAGCAGCCTCCCCCGACACCACCCAAGTTAAAGAACATACCATCGTTCCTGGAGACACAGTCTTGGTCCGGAATTTTGATCGTTCAAGCCCTCTCGAGCCCCGCTGGCGAACACCGAAATTAGTGCTGCTTACCACGAGGACTGCCATCAAGGTCGAAGGAAGAAAGGGCTGGATCCATGTCCAATACATTAAAAAATTCCATGGAACTGTGATCGAAACTAAGGACTGCCCCGAAACCAGTGACTCAAAGCCCCCTTTGTTAGAAAAGACTCCGCAACAGGAGGACAGGTCAAAGTTACGGTCTAGTAAGTCAGACAGCGTTTAATTGTTTAAGTCCACCCTGTGGTGAATCGGTTAGACAGGTTCCTGACATGTATAAGATCGTAGACCAGGATAATAGACAGAGAGATAAGAAAGAGAAATACTGCAAGACCTTACGCAGCAGATGTATAGTAACTCTGATTATTATGTTTCTTCTAAGTATATCGACTATATGTATCAGCTTGACGCTACATGTTTTCTTTCCTCCTATTGCTTCACATATACATTCTTCCTTCAATGACACTATAGAGCACACATTCAGTGATCTGCCACCCCATGAACTGTCATATCGACTAGCACTGCGCAACAATACTTTTATTCGAATGTTGCACCATTCTCATCAGGCCAGCAATGTAACGAATTGCTGGGTATATGGCAGACTCCCACCTTATCAGAAAACGAAGGGAGTTCTGCCCCTCTTTCCTTTCCCGTTCTCGCACAATGGTTCATGCGAAGCATGGTTTGCTTTAATGTCATCACAAGTCAGAAAGTTCACAAATTCCCAGAGTGAATGGATCTGGGGTGATTTAAATAAAGTAATGGAACCATCAGAAACCCTCTTTAGAGCTAAACTTAAAACTCATCTCTTCCCCCACTAACATTTTTCTGTACTCTGTTCCGGCGGGCCGCAGGGAGTTTTGTCAGCAATTAGCGCGGGGATACACAGCTGTGCAGCCATGCGCTTTACAAAACGCTTTATTATTATTTATTATTATTAACGAGGCATGTTTACCAGACGAAGATGGTCTTCCCCAGAGAAAAGGGACCGATCTAGAAAATGAAGTGTACGAACAAGGAAATGCTTCCCTTAATTTTATGATTCTGAATGTCCAGTCCGAGAAAAATACAGGTCCACCGTTCATAACAGTCTTACCAGTAAAAGGTGAATTATGTGTTAGAAAGAAAGGATCAGTACATCTAGGACACAGTGATTGTAATACCCTAGTCGAGTTCAATGATAAAGGAAAGTCTACTTTCAAAGCTTCCCGCCATTCCTATTTCATTTGCGGTCAGACAGCCTATGTATGTCTGCCCTTAGATTGGAGTGGGACGTGTTATATAGCGGTCCTGCTGCCACCCGTCTTTCTAGCCCCATCCCATTATCATCGAGATTCACGACTAGTACATGTTAGACACAAGAGGGAGACCGATTCCCCAGTTGTCGATCAGACTGAGACAGCTTTGGAGCAATATACAGATTTCAATGAAGGATTCTTTTTCTTCATAGGTCCCGTCCAAAACAGTAAACTCATATGAAGGTTAACAAGAACTTTGGAAGCAGTAGTGAATGAGACTACTTCTGCTCTAGCTAACTTGACCGAGGAGCAGTCTGCTATGAGACTTGTTGTTCTTCAGAACCGCCTTGTTCTTGACGTCATCCTGGCAGATAGGGGCGGGGCTTGTAGAGTGATCGGCTCCAGTTGTTGCGTGTTTATTCCTAATAACGCGCCATCCGTGTATGCAGCAATAACAAGACTCCATAAGATAGCTCACGAGATACACCAAAACCCAGGCACGTGGACTTGGTCCGGTTGGCTCTGGAGTGTAATATCAGCATGGGGATGGAAAGTGTTGTCATTCCTAGGGATGATACTGCTTATTATATTCAGTTGCTGTCTCTGTCTACAATGTGGCCCAGCGATTTGCGGCTTGTGTGCCACTGCCTGTATTCCCCATCCACGTTACAAAGGAAAAAAGACGAGCAAATGATGCTGTATGATCAGATATATGGTATCATGAATATCGATGTGTCCTGAAGGGCACAGTAGGGAACAAGGAGGGAATGAGGAAATAGAAATTTTATGTGGCCAGTGTGTCCCCTATGTATGTACATATACCCCATGTATGTCCATGTCACCATGCAATTCCCTTCTCATGCCTGTAATAATAATGCCTCTGCATTTCCGTCCAATGTTAGCATGTCAGTTACCAGGCCCTCCATGAAAGAAACGTTAATTCCATACTGAGGCCTATGTTGCCAATGCATTTACATGGTGCATGTTTAAAAGTCGAGATGAACTCGTTTTTGTGGCTCAGCTGAGCCAGGACCCGAATTCAGGCTCCATGCCTCCTGACACTCTGAAAGCTGCAGTTTAGCTATGTATCCCTGACCTCTCACATACTTCCTGCTCAGCCGAGAGGTGCCCAGCCTGGCCTGCCAAGACAGTATTTTGCCTACAGTTATCTGCTCTGCTTCACAGAAACACATTCCTGCTTAATGAAAAGGGTAAACATATTCCGCCTGCAGAAGATAGGGCCTAGCCTTTCTGTCTCCATTCAAATGATTTACAGAACCCGCATCCATAGAAGGCCCATGGCCCCCGCAATGCACAAAGAAATATATGCATACACTAGCATTTAGTGATGAGCAGCCTTTGCTCGAGCGACCTTTAAGTCAGATAATACATCCTCCAAACTCAAGATATCAGATAATATCAGAAGTGCAGGTCGTCCTGACATCCAAGACTCCTCTACTAGCACAAAGGTTAGCTCCCCCTAGCTTCCCCCAGTTACACGTCAATTCCACGTCATGACCAAGTTTGCGCACACAAGTAGGGTAAAGGTTCCTGCTGACCATGCAGACCCCCTCCATGTATCCACCCACCTATGACTCATCTATGACTCATCAAGTGAACACCCACGTGTACACCTTTTTCACGCCCATGTGCTCTTATCTCTCTCCTTCACTTGCTCCGCCTGGAGCGCTCCGCCTTCTCTATGCAAGTTAATGTATGTTTTAACTATAAATAATGCACTTTGTGAATAAAGATCAGATGACGATCCTTCCTGATCCCTAGTGGTGATGGAACCCGATTCTCCCTTAACTCGAGTTACTGAATTAAAGCCCTTCTGAATCGGACACCACGGACTCTGCCTCTCATTATATGCATGATCCTTGTTAATGTATAGAAATTCTGACAGGGTAATTAATTTATTTACCACACCCGCTACACCCATGGAACGCCTCTCTGGGGCGGAGCAATGCACCAAACTCCAAGGGTGGATGCGTGGAGCCACCCCTGCTCCACCCATGGAACCCCTCTCTGGGGCAGAGCAATGCACCAAACGCCAAGGGTGGATGCGTGGAAGCACCCCCGCTCCACCCATGGAACCCCTCTCTGGGGCAGAGCAATGCACCAAACTCCAAGGGTGGATGCGTGGAAGCACCCCCCGCTCCACCGATGGAACCCCTCTCTGGGGCAGAGCAATGCACCAAACTCCAAGGGTGGATGCGTGGAAGCACCCCCGCTCCACCCATGGAACCCCTCTCTGGGGCAGAGCAATGCACCAAACTCAATGGGTGGATGCGTGGAGCCACCCCCGCTCCACCCATGGAACGCCTCTCTGGGGCAGAGCAATGCACCAAACGCCAAGGGCGGATGAGTGGAGACACCCCCACTCCACCCATGGAACTCCTCTCTGGGGCAGAGTAATGCACCAAACGCCAAGGGTGGATGCGTGGAGACACCCCTGCTCCACCCATGGAACCCCTCTCTGGGGCAGAGTAATGCACCAAACTCCAAGGGTGGATGCGTGGAGCCACCCCCGCTCCACCCATGGAACCCCTCTCTGGGGCAGAGCAATGCACCAAACTCCAAGGGTGGATGCGTGGAGCCACCCCCGCTCCACCCATGGAACCCCTCTCTGGGGCAGAGCAATGCACCAAACTCCAAGCGTGGATGCGTGGAGACACCCCCGCTCCACCCATGGAACCCCTCTCTGGGGCAGAGCAATGCACCAAACGCCAAGGGTGAATGCGTGGAGACACCCCCGCTCCACCAAGGAACGCCTCTCTGGGGCAGAGTAATGCACCAAACTCCAAGTGTAGATGCGTGGAAGCACCCCTGCTCCACCCATGGAACCCCTCTCTGGGGCAGAGTAATGCACCAAACTCCAAGGGTAGATGCGTGGAAGCACCCCCGCTCCACCCATGGAACCCCTCTCTGGGGCAGAGCAATGCACCAAACTCCCAGGGTGGATGCGTGGAGACACCCCCGCTCCATCCACGGAACCCCTCTCTGGGGCAGAGCAATGCACCAAACTCCAAAGGTGGATGCGTGGAAGCACCCCCTCTCCACCCATGGAACCCATCTCTGGGGCAGAGCAATGCACCAAACTCCAAGGGTGGATGCGTGGAAGCACCCCCTCTCCACCCATGTAACCCCTCTCTGGGGCAGAGCAATGCACCAAACTCCAAGGGTGGATGCGTGGAAGCACCCCCGCTCCACCCATGGAACCCCTCTCTGGGGCAGAGTAATGCACCAAACTTCAAGGGTAGATGCATGGAAACACCCCCTCTCCACCCATGGAACGCCTCTCTGGGGCAGAGCAATGCACCAAACTCCAAGGGTGGATGCGTGGAAGCACCCCTGCTACACCCATGGAACGCCTCTCTGGGGCAGAGCAATGCACCAAACTCCAAGGGTGGATGCGTGGAGCCATCCCCTCTCCACCCACGGAACCCCTCTCTGGGGCAGAGCAATGCACCAAACTCCAAGGGTGGATGTGTGAAGACACCCCCGCTCCACCCATGGAACCCCTCTTTGGGGCAGAGCAATGCACCAAACGCCAAGGGTGGATGCGTGGAGACACCCCCGTTCCACCCATGGAACCCCTCTCTGGGGCAAAGTAATGCACCAAACTCCAAGGGTGGATGCGTGGAAGCACCCCCGCTCCACCCATGGAACCCCTCTCTGGGGCAGAGCAATGCACCAAACGCCAAGGGTGGATGCTTGGAAGCACCCCCTGCTCCACCCATGGAGCGCCTCTCTGGGGCAGAGCAATGCACCAAACTCCAAGGGTGGATGCGTGGAAGCACCCCCGTTCCACCCATGGAACCCCTCTCTGGGGCAGAGTAATGCACCAAACTCCAAGGGTAGATGCCTGGAAACACCCCCGTTCCACCCATGGAACCCCTCTCTGGGGCAGAGCAATGCACCAAACGCCAAGGGTGGATGCGTGGAGACACCCCCGCTCCACCCATGGAACGCCTCTCTGAGGCAGAGTAATGCACCAAACTCCAAGGGTGGATGCGTGGAAACACCCCCGCTCCACCCATGGAACCCCTCTCTGGGGCAGAGTAATGCACCAAACTCCAAGGGTGGATGCGTGGAAACACCCCCGCTTCACATATGGAACCCCTCTCTGGGGCAGAGCAATGCACCAAACTTCAAGGGTGGATGATTGGAGACACCCCCGCTCCACCCACGGAACGCCTCTCTGGGGCAGAGCAATGCACCAAACTCCAAGGGTGGATGCGTGGAGCCACCCCCTCTCCACCCACCGAACCCCTCTCTGGGGCAGAGTAATGCACCAAACTCCAAGGGTGGATGCGTGGAGACACCCCCGCTCCACCCATGGAACGCCTCTCTGGGGCAGAGCAATGCACCAAACTCCAAGGGTGGATGCGTGGCAGCACCCCCGCTTCACCCATGGAATGCCTCTCTGGGGCAGAGCAATGCACCAAACTCCAAGGGTGGAAGCATGGAGACACCCCCGCTCCAGCCATGGAACGCCTCTCTGGGGCAGAGCAATGCACCAAACGCCAATGGTGGATGCTTGGAAGCACACCCTGCTCCACCCATGGAACGCCTCTCTGGGGCAGAGCAATGCACTAAACTCCAAGGGTGGATGCGTGGAAGCACCCCCGTTCCACCCATGGAACCCCTCTCTGGGGCAGAGTAATGCACCAATCTCCAAGGGTAGATGCGTGGAAACACCCCCGTTCCACCCATGGAACCCCTCTCTGAGGCAGAGCAATGCACCAAACGCCAAGGGTGGATGCGTGGAGACACCCCGCTCCACCCATGGAACGCCTCTCTGGGGCAGAGTAATGCACCAAACTCCAAGGGTGGATGCGTGGAAACACCCCCGCTCCACCCATGGAACCCCTCTCTGGGGGAGAGTAATGCACCAAACTCCAAGGGTGGATGCGTGGAAACACCCCCGCTTCACCTATGGAACCCCTCTCTGGGGCAGAGCAATGCACCAAACGCCAAGGGTGGATGTGTGAAGACACCCCCGCTCCACCCATGGAACCCCTCTTTGGGGCAGAGCAATGCACCAAACGCCAAGGGTGGATGCGTGGAGACACCCCCGTTCCACCCATGGAACCCCTCTCTGGGGCAAAGTAATGCACCAAACTCCAAGGGTGGATGCGTGGAAGCACCCCCGCTCCACCCATGGAACCCCTCTCTGGGGCAGAGCAATGCACCAAACGCCAAGGGTGGATGCTTGGAAGCACCCCCTGCTCCACCCATGGAGCGCCTCTCTGGGGCAGAGCAATGCACCAAACTCCAAGGGTGGATGCGTGGAAGCACCCCCGTTCCACCCATGGAACCCCTCTCTGGGGCAGAGTAATGCACCAAACTCCAAGGGTAGATGCGTGGAAACACCCCCGTTCCACCCATGGAACCCCTCTCTGGGGCAGAGCAATGCACCAAACGCCAAGGGTGGATGCGTGGAGACACCCCCGCTCCACCCATGGAACGCCTCTCTGGGGCAGAGTAATGCACCAAACTCTAAGGGTGGATGCGTGGAAACACCCCCGCTCCACCCATGGAACCCCTCTCTGGGGCAGGGTAATGGAAAAAACTCCAAGGGTGGATGCGTGGAAACACCCCCGCTTCACATATGGAACCCCTCTCTGGGGCAGAGCAATGCACCAAACTCCAAGGGTGGATGATTGGAGACACCCCCGCTCCACCCACGGAACGCCTCTCTGGGGCAGAGCAATGCACCAAACTCCAAGGGTGGATGCGTGGAGCCACCCCCTCTCCACCCACCGAACCCCTCTCTGGGGCAGAGTAATGCACCAAACTCCAAGGGTGGATGCGTGGAGACACCCCCGCTCCACCCATGGAACGCCTCTCTGGGGCAGAGCAATGCACCAAACTCCAAGGGTGGATGCGTGGAAGCACCCCCGCTTCACCCATGGAATGCCTCTCTGGGGCAGAGCAATGCACCAAACTCCAAGGGTGGAAGCATGGAGACACCCCCGCTCCACCCATGGAACGCCTCTCTGGGGCAGAGCAATGCACCAAACGCCAAGGGTGGATGCTTGGAAGCACACCCTGCTCCACCCATGGAACGCCTCTCTGGGGCAGAGCAATGCACTAAACTCCAAGAGTGGATGCGTGGAAGCACCCCCGTTCCACCCATGGAACCCCTCTCTGGGGCAGAGTAATGCACCAAACTCCAAGGGTAGATGCGTGGAAACACCCCCGTTCCACCCATGGAACCCCTCTCTGAGGCAGAGCAATGCACCAAACGCCAAGGGTGGATGCGTGGAGACACCCCGCTCCACCCATGGAACGCCTCTCTGGGGCAGAGTAATGCACCAAACTCCAAGGGTGGATGCGTGGAAACACCCCCGCTCCACCCATGGAACCCCTCTCTGGGGCAGAGTAATGCACCAAACTCCAAGGGTGGATGCGTGGAAACACCCCCGCTTCACCTATGGAACCCCTCTCTGGGGCAGAGCAATGCACCAAACGCCAAGGGTGGATGCGTGGAGACACCCCCGTTCCACCCATGGAACCCCTCTCTGGGGCAGAGTAATGTACCAAACTCCAAGGGTGGATGCGTGGAAGCACCCCCGCTCCACCCACGGAACCCCTCTCTGGGGCAGAGTAATGCACCAAACTCCCAGGGTGGATGCGTGGAAGCACCCCCGCTCCACCCACGGAACCCCTCTCTGGGGCAGAGTAATGCACCAAACTCCAAGGGTGGATGCGTGGAAACACCCCCGCTCCACCCATGGAACCCCTCTTTGGGGCAGAGCAATGCACCAAACGCCAAGGGTGGATGCGTGGAGACACCCCCGTTCCACCCATGGAACCCCTCTCTGGGGCAAAGTAATGCACCAAACTCCAAGGGTGGATGCGTGGAAGCACCCCCGCTCCACCCATGGAACCCCTCTCTGGGGCAGAGCAATGCACCAAACTCCAAGGGTGGATGCGTGGAAGCACCCCCGCTCCACCCACAGAACCCCTCTCTGGGGCAGAGTAATGCACCAAACTCCAAGGGTGGATGCGTGGAAGCACCCCCTCTCCACCCATGGAACCCCTCTCTGGGGCAGAGCAATGCAACAAACGCCAAGGGTGGATGCATGGAAGCCCCCCCCGCTCCACCCATGGAACCGCTCTCTGGGGCAGAGTAATGCAACGCAGCGATTTGCGCTGAGTTGCGTTACTTTAGATTTATCAAGCAACGCACGTCCATGCGCGGTGACCTTGCGCGGCTTGATAAATCTTACTTAGTAGTTGTGTCTCCTTGCGGACCATTGCATGACGCAAAGATGACACAACTATTTGATAAACCTGCCCTGTGTGTGGATTTTCACAGCTTCATGGTTCCAAGTGCTTAAATGTCTGCTGTGTAGATTTCGGCGCAACGAGAACAGGAGCCGGGGTGATGTCACATGACATTCCCAGTGGTACGTCTGGAGAATGACAGTGAAAGTTTGCAAGCATCAAATAGTAACTGCACCGGTACATCGGCATGCTTTTACGAGTGCACATATTCGTGCATTAGAGAATCATCACTGTGTGCAAAGGTGCTGTGTCTCTCAAGACACATTTCATCCTTAAGTAATAATAATAATTATTATAATATTATTATTGTTTAAATTTATATGGGGCAACAGCTACCCGGAGGTGTACCATCGCCTTACGGACACAAGCTAAACAACAGAGCAGCAAGAGAGGCAAAACTAACAAGAGAGACAAAACTAACAAGAGAGACAAAAAATTCCTCTGGTTCCCTTGTGCTGTGGGTGTGCTAACCCCCCCCAAACTTCCAGGATAGAATGCGCAGATTCTCACAACCTTTCACTTGTGATCATTTGTAGATTCTTACTATTCACAGGGGGCAGGACTGGTCCTTCCAGTTGCCATGGGAGCCAAATCCGAAGGGTTGGCCTTTGTTGTTCTCTTTCTTCCACCATCTTGCAGTGTCCCGACCTATTGTAAGATTGCGCTCATGAGGATTTAAAGAACTAGACGCACTGTGCACCCCTCGGTGGCAATATCTTCATTGTGCCTTTTACGCCTGCACAAGAGCAGGAACAGATTACATACATCATGCACCTTTGGAGTACAGGGTGGGCCCACCGAAGGTGGCAGTGCCCTTATTGCGCCCTTGATGCCTGCAAGGGGTGAGGATCAAACCGTGCACCCCCCTTAAGGTGGCAATACTATTCTTTGTGCCCCTTACTCCTATACGAGGTGAGGATCAGACTAGACACACCGTGCATGCCCCCGTAAGGTGGCAGTACCCTTACTGTACCTGTTGTGGTCCTGTGTTTTCAAATGCAGAGACCCCTTTCATTTTAGCATGAAAATATGTCTTATTAAACACACAACCAGTAATGAACTCTGAGTCCATCAAATGCGCACTTCTAGTTTATTCTTCGGTTCTCTAAATGTGCCATGAAGCCATGACGATCAAGCTTATGCAAAACACATTCAGTGACTGCTTAGTTTAGAGGTTATCCCAGGCCTGTCAGAAACACTGAATCTGACTGTTCCAATTCATAATTCTATTATAATTTTTATTTCAATCACTTGCTTTAGCCTTCTTTATTTTCGTAGAAGGTTTGAGGTCCTTAAACACGAGCAGCGCTGGTTCCAATTTAGCCTCAGTTTCCATTTGCGTTCGCCCGGCTGAGCTGAAGTTCACAGCCAGCATCTTGTGGTCTTTCACAGAACTTGTGAAAGTGGTCCCCATGTCTAACCACCCTTGAGCCTGAATTGTTAGCCTATCGGATGTGGTACTGTAATTTTGGCGCCTGCTGTAACACCGGCTCCGGGGTCCAACACTCGTGTTCAAAATATCGTCGTACCATGACGAATTTGGTATCTACGGACCGGTAATGATTAGGACGTTATCCCTATGCATTTGCGTCACAATTGAGTGATGCTAACACCCTTAAATCGTAGCTTCCGTCCTGAACCCTCAGACTCCATTTTGTAAACGGCATCCATCTTATGGCTTGCCCTCATATAGTCAATTGATTAAGACCGAGTTTGATCTGAAAGGACACGTCCGCCGTAGCTGACATCCCCATGACCTGGCCGAAGCTGACTCCACTGCCTCCAGCCAAACCTGTTTTGGCAGCTCCTCGCCCAGTGGTCGAACAAGATATCATCTAGGCACAACATGTCATAAACCATTCACTACATACAGACCATGTTTTCCATACACATACACCTGTCCATGCTTCTTGTTTATGACCCGTTTTATGATGGGAGGGTGCCCGACCTTACTGGTGTTACATCGATATCTGATGGGAATTCTGGATCTGGCAGAGTAATCCATCACAAACTGGACATCTAAAATATGTGCTGACCAGCATGACTTCGCTCTTTGTATTGTTACAAAAATATGTGTATAGCCATATCATCAACTCAAGAATTCTTGCCTACAGCTGTTATTTATGTATATAAGGAGAAGGCTGGTTCTGTAAAAACGAACAGTCTCCTGAGAACTTACGGCCTGTGCTGCCGTACTTCTAGGACACATGTTACTTGGTTGCAGCCAATAAAACTCGATCTCTGACTTCAACTAGAAGACTCCGTGTTTCTGTGGTCCATAACAGGGAGAACTCAGAGGTCCCCGGGTGTTACCCCTGGCACCACTGGGTCCCTAAAAACCCGGCACCTCAGTTGGCGCCCAACTCGGGGCGGTATCAAGCGGTGACGGTCCAAGCCAGATGTTCATGAGGAGCTTCGTGTGAAAATTCCAGAGGACGGCCAGCCACTTCAGCGACCCCTGCATGTCGACCTGGTTCCGAAGGTCTTTGCTGCGAGGTTCCCCGCGTCCCGACGGCTACGAAGGACTGCTG
Organism: Lissotriton vulgaris; assembly: GCF_964263255.1. Lineage (NCBI taxonomy): Eukaryota > Metazoa > Chordata > Amphibia > Caudata > Salamandridae > Lissotriton > Lissotriton vulgaris. The sequence goes on along the minus strand of NW_028245795.1, from coordinate 20,252 downwards.
CCCTGACTATCGCCCTGTTTTGGACCCAGTGATCCTTGGTAGAGCGAAACGATAGAATAGTCTTCTAGTGACGTCACCGATCTTCAATATTCAGTTAAGTATAAGTGGAGCGTCTCCCAGTCCTTAGTTTGATTCTTAGTTTTGGTATCCTAGAGATACGGTTTGTATTGGTTCTTGGTTCTTAGTTTGGTATCCCAGCGATACGGTTTGTATTGGTTCTTGCAAGCACCAAAACCGAGGGATTCGTGTATTCACAATAATATCATAATTAGATAATCCCTTGAAGTTTGAAGCTAGACTAGTGAGCAAAGATGCCTGGTCTTAGCAGACTTGGAAACTTGTTTTGTCTTGGTTGTAGTAAGGACTCCCGATTAGAGGATTCGTGTCCGGTTCCTCCGATTGGAACCCCAACATATGAGTTATATATAAAGCACGGAGTAGGTCCTATCACGTATAATGAGGTATGGATAAAATACACCCGAAAGGATGGTGTTTTAAAATGGCCCCAATATGGTAGTTTTGACCCGGAAATATTAGACAACCTCGAGGTCAAATTGTTCAAGAAGAAAGCCCGGCCGGCGATGTTTGACTCTTTTTGCCTATGGCGCAAAGAGGCCAAACAGAAGGAAATAAAACTAGCAAAGAAAAATAAAAGAGGTATGTCGATGGTGCAAGCTGCCATCGCATACAGGGATAATGAGGAAGAGCATGAAAGTGAACAAATGCCCAGAAGCAAGAAACTAGCAATAGATAACCACATGGGGGACAAGACTCAAAGGGAACATCCGAGAAAGATCCATTAATGTCCCATTTATTGAACTCACCACCCCCATACACATCGAGTATTGTGGGACCGCCAAGGCGTATTGTTATACCACGCCCTAGCGCACGAAAAGCAGCTCTTGCACAAGCACCAGCTCCTCTTCAGCTGGTTCCTACTTCTCCGGCGCAGCCTTCTCAAGGGCCGCCGCCTTTGCTACATACTCCATCTACCTCTATGACTTTGCCTACTGCTCCAACTACTCACTATGATACTACGTCTGCTACTGCCTCGACTTCCTCTGCTGTTGCTTCAACTTCCTCTTTATATCAGCCTGTGTTTTCCGGCGCATCTGCTCCGCCACAAGCTTCTCCTTCTGTCAGACAGAGAGTGACAAGTACTGTCACCGGTCAATTCTCACCCTTCTTTGGGTCGCCTAAAACGACCCCTAAGACAGAACGTAGACAGTTGCATAGCCAGCTACCAGACTACGAGGAAAGAGTGGTACTAAATGAGTTAGCACGCAAATGGGTTATTGACACTGGAAGTCTTCCGTCAGTGGGATGCATCCACTCAAAGATATGTATTTGAAGAGATGTGCTTGTACCTCTGGGAAGATTTGCGAGACAATGACCCAAAACGCAGAATGCAGGAACTAGCCCGCATGCGATTCAAATTTTACGAAGGCATGATTATAGGTGCAGATGTTGAACGAGCAATAGATCTGCTGTTATCTTATAGGAGTACGGGAAATAGCTCTAGAGCGTTTGATGACGATGATGTGTCAGATAGGAAAAAGGCGCGACAGTATCCCATGAGAGAGGTTCCTCCAGTATGGAGGGAAGGTGATGCGAATGGACAACCACCTGTTCCACCACACTTCCAGCGCGTATGGGTACATGTCCCCTGGAAAAGATCTGAAGTTTTAGCACTCAAACAGACACTACCTGATCCACGTAAAAACCCAGCAGGATATTATAAGGAGTTATCACAAACTGCCAGCTCATGTGTAATGAATTTAGCAGATATAGACATGTTGTTTGGGAATGTTGTTCCGCATCCTTTATGGAGTAAAATCCGTCATGCAGATCATGATCAAGAACTAGGTGACTCATGGGCTAATATTACAGCTACTGATGCCAGACAAATTGGTGGCTCTAAACCCGAGCCCTTATTAGCAGACCTTCCCGGTAGAATTATCGCGTACATGAAAACGCTAATGTCTGAATTACGCGTAAATTGGGACAAGCTATCCGCATGCAAACAGAAGAAAGATGAGAATGTGTCCAACTTTTTCACGAGATTTGAGGAGACTTTCACTGATCATAGTGGTCAGGACATGGCTACCGAGGGTGGCCAAAGATTGTTTGTAGACAAATTTGTACATAATCTGCTTCCTGAACTGTGCAATAAGTTGAAAGATTCAGAAAGTGCTTGGGCTGTTTCCACGTCAGCGCAGATTTTAGCCACAGCCCAGTACTACGAAAATAGACGCAAAGACGAGCTAGATAAGACAGACAAGAAGACTAAAGAACTAAAAACTAAAGTTCTTCTCCAACAAGCCTATCCGCCCCGCACTCCTAGTCAGCCCAATTATCAGCAACCACAGCAGTATTCGAGAAACGCACAAGGAAACGAGTTTTCCCACCAGCGTTCTCCGTATGGCCCGAATCAATGTGCATATTGCAAAGAAGAGGGTCATTTCAAAAGTAATTGCCAAGCTCTTGCACGACGTTTGAACGGTGTCTCCGGCGCAAGAGGTAGAGGTGTTCAACAGGCTCCTAGAGGTAGGGGCCGTGGAACTTTCTCCCAGAACACCATTTCTTTCCCGCCTCAGAATTCTATGAATAGCTTTGACCAACAGAATAATGCGTCCTCCAGGACAGCTCAGTACTATGCAGACGACTATTACGCAGAGAACGAGAATGAGGGTCATAATTGCTAGGACAGCCATGGACAAAGAGAGGGAGTTGTTTCAGTTCCAGTAGGTCAGAGTGGACCTTATGTTGAGGTGATTACATCCGGAGTATCAGAGACATTTCTGCTGGATACTGGTGCTACAAAAAGTTCTATTATGCACTCAAAACTTCCTGGCGCACCTTTGTCCGGCGAAATGAATGTTTCAGTAGGTTTTTCTGGCGCCCCTGTTAGAAACCCGATCTCCAGTCCCATGCCCCTTTCTGTTGGCCCATGCGAATTAGAAGCACCCCTCATTCTTACAACAGGTTGTGGCGAAAATTTGTTAGGTTTGGATTTGTTGAAGAGATTATATGCTACTTTGTACTGTTCTCCTTCGGGAGTACAACTCACCCTTGGTAAGAAAGTGATTTCCCCGATGTATTTGTCAAAAGAAAGAATTCCAACTGAATTGTCATCTCTTCCAGATGTACTTTGGGCGAATGGTTCTAATGATGTGGGTCATTTGGAGATAGCACCGTATGTGATAACATTAAAAACTAATGTTAGGTTGCCACGTATTCCCCAATATAGAATATCCAACGAATGTGAAAAGGCTCTGTTAGCGATCGTCTACGATCTAATTGCGAAAGATGTCATCGAAGAGACTTCAGGCAACATTTGTAACAGTCCTGTTTTGCCTGTGTTAAAGCGTACCGATCCTTCACAGCCCCCTGTGTACCGATTTGTGATCGATCTAAGGGAAGTGAATAAGATTCCTTTGCGGTGCGGTCGTTGCTGCCTGTGTTGCCTGCCTGTTGCCTGCTTGCCTGCTCCCGCCGCTGCCCCTCGCCGGACCCGCTTCGCGGGTCCCGCTTCGCGGCCAGGAGCGGTTGTGAGGCATTCAGGTGTGCTGCTTCTCTGACCGGCAGGGCTGCGAGCCAGAAGCGGGGGACTCCAAGTTCCAGGAGCCCCCACGCGCCCGTGGTCACCTGGGCTGCTCTCCCTGCCGGCTCCGCCCCCACCTGGACGATTAAAGAGGCGTCCATCATTCCATCCGGCGGATTCCTTTGCCAAAACTACGGACTACGGACCTACTGCTCCAGCGACCAAGAAGGGAGCCGAGGGCGGTCGTTGCTGCCTGTGTTGCCTGCCTGTTGCCTGCTCCTGCCGCTGCTCCTCGCCGGACCCGCTTCGCGGGTCCCGCTTCGCGGCCAGGAGCGGTTGTGAGGCATTCAGGTGTGCTGCTTCTCTGACCGGCAGGGCTGCTAGCCAGAAGCGGGGGACTCCAAGTTCCAGGAGCCCCCGCGCGCCCGTGGTCACCTGGGCTGCTCTCCCTGCCGGCTCCGCCCCCACCTGGACGATTAAAGAGGCGTCCATCATTCCATCCGGCGGATTCCTTTGCCAAAACTACGGACTACGGACCTACTGCTCCAGCGACCAAGAAGGGAGCCGAGGGCGGTCGTTGCTGCCTGTGTTGCCTGCCTGTTGCCTGCTCCCGCCGCTGCCCCTCGCCGGACCCGCTTCGCGGGTCCCGCTTCGCGGCCAGGAGCGGTTGTGAGGCATTCAGGTGTGCTGCTTCTCTGACCGGCAGGGCTGCGAGCCAGAAGCGGGGGACTCCAAGTTCCAGGAGCCCCCGCGCGCCCGTGGTCACCTGGGCTGCTCTCCCTGCCGGCTCCGCCCCTAGAGTCCAATCAGCCATCTACAAAAGAGTAGTGTCATCCCCGCTGCGCGGGAGCGCGCGGGAGGGCGCTGGGAGAAGCCCGGGACAAGGGCGGGACCGTCTGTGGCCGTCCGGGGTCGGACGAGGTTGGGTTGGGCCCATACTCCAGGTCCTACCTTATATTTAGATACTCCCTTAAACTGTACTCAGAGGCACTAATTACCTGCACTCAAATATGGCCCTGAGATCTGGTAAACAACGATTAGTGCATATCCAAACTTCAAAGGGTGTTGTCTCAGGCCCCCTAGATGCCTTTATTACCAGAGCCACAGGAATATTAGAAAAAGAAATTAAACTGGTTGAGCACAGACTGTCCCTGGACTTAGTTACTGGGAAACGCTCTTCAATAGGTGCCCTGGCTCGAGTAAAAAGCCCACTAACCAATGCAGCGTTTAACTGCATTTCTACATCAGTCGCTGACATAATAGTCCACGAGGATGGGGTCGAAGCTACAACACCTAGACCACAAGAAATTATGGACCAGAATTCAGACAATAATGTGTCTAGCACAGACGGGGATAGCCTATCCATAGAGAACGATGATAAGCGTAGTTCGCCAGGAACTTCGCAATTAGAAGTCCCTATCTTACCCAGTACCCCCGTCCAGCCACTAGTAACCACTAAAAAGGTATCACGAAAAAGAAAGTATGTTTCAAGCCCACAGGGAGTTATGACACAGAAACAACCCAAATTAGATCAAGCGAATAGTTCTTCCCATTCCCAGTCCACTCAAGCACCCCCAATAGTGTTTTGCCCTTCATTGGCCCACCCTGGGTCTTCAAACCCCTGTCCAACTTGTCTTAGTAGTGATGACGTCCTGTTGACAAAAATGGAAGCAATGGTTAAAACTTTATTGCTTCCGGTCTTAGAGAGTGCCAGGATAATGTCTGCTAAAATAGACGTTTTAGAAGCAGCCATTAACATTAACATGGACCTCTTACAAAATTTAACAGCCACTAGCTCAAAGTTGAGGGGCTCAAACCCAACAGGGGGTATAACTTTAAATACGGGGATAACTCTAACCAATCCCGCAGTGACATCGACTACTAATTTAAATAAGAAACCACAAACGGGGGCAACTACAGCATCTGTTAGCAGAGTCCCAACCAAAGAATCAATTAAGGCCAAAAATCCATTAGTAGCCAACATCTCACAGGGGAAAAAACACCAAGTGAATGGTGTATCAAACCGACAAAAAAATACCCTGGTACATACACCAGCACCGGGAAGGGATAATAAAACCCCACATCCAGATAGGAATAAAAAGACAAATAATAGAACTATTAGAAATCCACCGAGGGTTAACCTCCCCCCAGAAGCGTGTCAATTCACAATTGTATTAACAGGAGTGGCCCCCCTTAGAGAGGGTATCAAAGAATCCCAAGTGGACTTGCGGAACAAGGTCACATTCTGGCTGAACAAACACCGCCCACTTCCCCCGTCATCCCCTACCGAAATCCTCTACGTAAGGAGAGTAGAATGGGTAGGAAAGGGTGAAAAAGACCTAGAAGGGGACTGTATCTTAGTTTCATTCAGAGACCCCTGGGTAGTGGATAGAATCCAGAGGAAAGCCAGATTCGCCCGTTTGGGTGATGTCCAGACCTTACATCTTGGCTACTTCTACCCCCATACACACCAAACTAACCCCATGGACCACAACCCATGGAAAGTTAAAGGGGGAAGACCTCGAGAGCCTGCAATACACTATCCCCAATATTATCCTCCCCTCTACAATCATTTTGAAGCCCTGTCAGACCTTGAATGGGTTGACTGACTATGGGCTCCGATCCAGCCACTCAACCTAGTACCAGTGGAAGTTGAAGGAGTGCATACCCCATCCACCCTCACTCTAAAATTAGCAAAGGAGCAACTGCCCATGCCCCATATAACCAGGAAGCAGAGGGGGCTTGAGGGGATCAATGCTACCACTCCTAACATAGAGGAAATTGGATCAATAAATACCTGCCTCTCGAGTCCCCATTCCCCACCCTCAGTTAGTAACAACCATGCAGAGACAGACTTACTAACTTCACACATGGTGTCCTGGAATGTTGCTGGAGTCAAGTCATGCCTAGTATCTGAGGATTGGCTGGGGTTTATAGATAATTACGAGGTCGTATTGTTGCAGGAAACGTGGGCTACAGCTCCGTTCTATAAGGCTGGATATTTAAACTTTTTTAAACCTGCAATAAAAGGTATAAAGGGGAGGGCGTCTGGGGGACTAACCACATGGGTAAAACAGGCCTGTTGTTTCTCAGCTGCTGAGTTGCATATAGATAATCCGGATATTTTGGCCATAAGTTTGAGCAAAGCAGGGGGGCAGGACTTGCTTATTATCAACATATACGCCAGAGGCCTCCCTGGTGGCCGATGCCCCAAGTTGATAGCTGCCTTAGATACACTACTAATGGGCTGGAATAAAACCTCATTCATCATTTTGGCTGGGGATATCAACTGTACGATTGAGCCATTGTATCTGCCAGAGGACAACTGGGGGTTTGAAGAAGACGCTACGTGGAAAATCCCCGAACTTTCTAATAAAGCCCCTGTTAAAGCGACGGAGGCCACTCTGAACTGGACAGCTTTTTGCCTTACATGGGGTTTAAGGGCTGTGAATGGTCGCACCAAATCAGACATTGAAGCTAAACCCACCTTTGACAATGGTGTGAGGAAAAGTCGGATCGATTACATCTTTATAAAAATGGAATATTGGAGTGTAATTGATGATATGGAAATCATAATACGCCCAGAAAGTGACCATAACCCCCTGTCCCTGACTTTTAAAATGTTTGATCAGATAAGGTTAGGGGATCCTGATCCTAGGGGGCAAGGGGCTGTAACCTTATCAAATGATCGGAGGAGAGTGAAGTGGGCTCTAATTTCAAATGATGTAACGATACTGGCCAACATTGAAAATGTGGTGTCAAATGCTTTAAACCATATGAGGACCGTTGTTGTTGAGCAGGGCCAGGGCGAATTACATAAGATGATGGACTTACATGACAATTGTTTTTCTGAACTTAAAACTATTCTATCCAAGCCATGTAAGTCTAACACTGGGCACCAGAATCCACCAAGAGCAAAATGGTATAATAGAGAATGTAGAGAGGCCCATAGCTACCTCATTGAGCAAGTTAAATCTAGAGATTCTGTCGCAGTTAAAGAGGCCAGGAAAAGATACAAAAAAGTGCAATGGGTGGCTAAGAAGGAATGGGAAGACGATTTTTGGGCGGACCTTCTGGACGCCAGTAAATCAAACGACCAGACCAAATTCTGGGACATTGTTAAATGCGGAAAGGATGGCGAGTTTCGTACCCCATCTAACCATGTATGCCCAGAAGATTGGATTAAACATTACTCTACCCAATTTTGTCCAGTATCTTTTGACTCCCAGTCCAGACCAACCATGTTAACGGTAACAATTCCTAGCACTACGACCCTGTCTTTTACTGAAGCAGAAGCGGAGTATGCATTAGGGTTAACAAAGAGGGGGAAGGCACCTGGGTTGGATCAAATCCCGGCAGACCTATTTAAAGTAAATATAGGCCTATGGGTACCCTACTTAACTAGTATAGCTAACATTATAGCGAGAGGTGCCCCTATCCCTAAGACATGGAAAGGGGCAGAGATTCTCCCCATAAACAAGAAGGGAGATAGATCTAACCCAGGGAACTACCGCCCAATTAGCCTAATTGACTGCTTTCAGAAAGTGTTTGCTCGTATGATTTTGGCGAGGGTTCATGGGTGGGTGGAGCTTGAAGGTATACTGTCCCCATTACAGGCGGGTTTTAGATCTGGTACAAGTACCATTGACCAGGTCTTGAGGTTCTGTATGATTTTCTGGAAGTTTGTCATACTTGGTGGGGGTACCATCTTCGCTGCTTTCATAGACTTGAAATCAGCTTTTGATTTGGTGCCGAGGGAAAAACTATGGCGGGTATTGAGGGACCTAGGAATGCCGGGGGAATTAGTGGAAATTATTGTTAGACTACATGAAGATAATTTCGCCAGGGTCAGATGGGGGGCACAAGGGCAAACTACGGACACATTCCCAGTGTCTCGAGGAGTCCGCCAGGGGTGCGTTCTCGCACCCACCCTATTTTTACTCTTCATAGATCAGGTCGTTAAATTCTTCGGGTCTATTAATACGGATGCACCGTCCTTGGCGGGGACCAAATTCCCAATGTTGATCTTTGCGGACGACACCCTCCTCTTATCAAAGACGAGGGGGGGTCTGCAGAGGGCACTAAATCACTTTGAGGAATACTGCAACCAAAATGACCTCCAGATAAATGTGGGGAAAACCAAATTTATGGTTTTCTCCAGGAAAAAACCTATACGTAGTAGTGTACAACTTAATGGGGTAAACCTGGAACAAGTTGACACGATGACGTATCTGGGGGTCACTCTGGATTGCCGTTTGTCTTGGATACCCCAAATAGAGACCCAGCAATTAAAACTAGCCCAATTGACTGGTTGCCTTTTGCGAGAGCAAAAGAAATCTATCACCAAAAGAGTAGCCCCCGCACTACAAATTTATGATGTTAAAATCAATGCTGCGACGCTCTATGGGGCAGAGTTATGGGGCTTTATGGATCTCTCAAGCCTGTACAAAATCCAGTGTAGGTTCCTTCGCAACTTGGTGGGGCTTCCCCAATCAACTCCTTCAATCCCTCTCTGCCACGACATGGGCTGCCTCCCAATAACAGACATGGCAAGGTATAGAGTAGTGTCTACTTGGTGGCGTTTGTGGACCACGGAAGAGTTGACACTCTTTGCCAAGGAGTTAATCGAGGTGAAGGCAATTGGGGGCTCTGAGCGAATCCCCTGGCTTCAGTCGGTGAAAAAGAGCCTGTGTGACATGGGTCTTAGTCACTTGTGGGTTTCGCCAAGCTCTAACAACTTCCCCCCAAAAAAGGAATTTAAGAGTTTATTCTGGGCCTCAACTCGCTCCTCTATGGCACATGCATCCAGCTCTGATAATCTGACGGGGCGTTTCCTAAGATTCAAACTGGACCCAGCACGCGAGACATATTGGGATCTTATCTCCAGGCCATTGGACAGAAAACTGTTCCACCAATTTCGAGTGGGCTCATTACCCCTTAATTCCTTCACTTCATCCTGGAGCAACAACAGTACTAATCTTTGTAGCTGCTGCCCCGGGTGTAAGGAAACAGAGGGGCATTTTTTGTTCGCCTGTCCCCAATATAGAGAACCCCGTTTAAAATGGCTAAAACCCATTTTTAAACGAATAAAATGTAAAAAATCCTCAGATGCTATATGGGCCTTAAAAACAAACACAACTGAATTTACTGTGATATGCTTGGCTAAATATCTGGGCTGGGCATGGGCAATTAGGGTAAGAAGGAATTCAACCATCACATGATTAAATAAAGTGTGTAAAGTGTGTAAAGTGTATAGTATCTTTTAGCAACTGCCACATATATTTTTAAGTTTTGTTAAAAGTAATGTCTTGTTTCCTGCCATTTAACGGTTTAATAACTTTTTAACTTTGGATTCCATATTGTGTTTAGTCTGTTGTTTATATATAGGCATATCCATTTTATAAGACTATTTGTATTATGTAGAGATAATGTAACTGTGTTTTAAATGTTTGTCAAAACTGTCTTTTATGATTTCATTATCGAAATAAAGACATTAAAACCTGAACCTGAATAAGATCGTTGTACCACAGTTTCCAGTCGTCCCCGACATTACTGCCTTACTGACAATGGTTCCAGCCTCAGTCACGTGGTTCTCAGTGATCGACCTGAAGAATGCCTTCTTCAGCATCCCGATTGCCGAGGAGAGCAGGGATATTTTTGGCTTCAATTTAGGAGGACGAAGCTTCCGCTTTAAACGCGCTACTCAGGGCTACTGTGAGAGTCCATCAATATTCAGTCAGGCTCTGAAAACACAACTAGATACGATTGTTTTACCTGGTGGCGCGACTCTGATTCAGTATGTAGACGATTTGCTGATCGCTGCAGATACTGAAGAGGTTTGCAAGCAAGCTACCTTGTCATTGTTGCGTCATCTATGCGACATGAAACATAAGGTCTCGCTTTCCAAATTACAATTCTGCCGACAAGAAGTAACCTACTTAGGTCATATCTTGTCGAAGGAGGAAAGGAGACTGACCCCAGAAAGAATACAGGCAATTGCAGAATTGAGTGTCCCAAGGACACAAAGAGAAGTGCGTGCCTTCTTGGGCATTACATCGTACTGTAGACAATGGATACCGAACTTCTCACTGTTGGCCAAACCCTTGCTGGCATTAATGCGTAAAGACACACCCAATCCTTTGCCTTGGTCTGAAGATTGTCAGGCGAGTTTCCATGAGTTGCGTGATGCACTATGTTCGGCTCCTGTGTTGGGCAATCCCGACTACAGCAAGCCTTTTACATTATATGTCCACAAGAAGGAAGGTTGCGCATTATCAGTCTTGACGCAACGCTTTGGGGACAAGCAACGCCCATGTGCGTATTTCTCCGCGACTCTAGATCCTGTAGCTAAGGCATTACCAAGTTGCTTGAGGGCCACTGCCGCAGCGGCTGTCTGCATCCGACAGTCGGCTGGGTTGGTCATGAATAATACTCTGACCGTAATGGTCCCACATGCTGTAGATATCCTACTAAACAGAACGAAAACGCAACACCTAACTAGTGCTCGATTATCCAGCTATGAATTGACCCTGTTAGCAAGTCACATTCACATAAAGAGGTGTGATACACTCAACCCTGCTACCTTATTACCCGTTCCAGCAGAGACAGATGAGGTCGACAAACATGATTGCTCTTTTAGGACAGAGGAAGAGACCAAAGGGAGAGTAGACTTACAGGACACTCCCCTCCCTGAATGTAATGATAACTTATGGGTTGATGGTTCATGTTTCAAGTTGCCGAATGGTGATACGACTGCAGCATATGCCGTGACAACATTACACACGATTGTCGAGACAGCTCGCATTCCCCAGAATTCTGCACAGGCAGCGGAGTTAGTCGCACTCACAAGAGCAAGTGTGTTGGCGAAAGGAAAACGAGTAAATGTGTACACTGATAGTCAGTACGCCTTTGGCGTAGCCCACAGTTTTGGAAGATTGTGGCGTGAACGTGGGTTCCTGACATCACACGGTGCGAGAATTCAACACGGACAGCTAGTACACGACCTTCTCGAGTCACTCACCTTGCCCCTACAGGTTGCGATTGTAAAGTGCAGCGCGCATAGGAAAATCCGGGATGATGTTGGTCGAGGGAATGCATTTGCCGATGAGGTCGCGAAAGAGACTGCAAGGAACACAATGAGTCGGATGTATGTCGTAGGTCCTGCTAGATGGACCCCTGATGTGGGTATGTGTCAGGATACCATTGAAAGCGTGAAGTCTATACAAGCTGACGCTACCGAGAAAGAGGTGAATGAATGGAGAGAAAGCAAGGGTAAGTTAGATGCGAATGGTTGTTGGGTCGAACTGTCAGAACATCAGCGATGGTTGTTACCTAACGCCTATGTGCTCGCAGTGGTAACGATGGCCCATGGAATGGCACACATCAGTGTGAAAGGAATATGTAAACTGTTGGCCCCAGTATGGCAGAATAGTGGTATCCCAAAATGTGCAGAGAATCTGGTCAGAAATTGTATGGTATGTTTGAAGCACAATCCCGGTAAAGGAACCCCAACCCCAGCTGGTCATTTTGCACCCCCAGCGTATCCGTTCGAGGTCCTGCAACTCGATTTCATTCACATGGAGAGGTGCAATAACCTAAAATATGTCCTTGTTGTCGTTTGCGCTTTCTCCAGGTGGGTAGAAGCGTACCCCCTTAAGAACAACACTGCATTGTCAACTGCCAAAGCCCTTGTCAAGGAATTCTTCCCCAGATTCGGCATGCCTAGAATTGTCTGGAGTGATAATGGAAGTGAATTTGTGGGACGAGTGATGAAGAGAGTGTGTGAGTGTCTAGGCATCCACCAAAAATTTCACGCTGCGAATCATCCCCAATCGGCAGGATTGGTAGAGTGCTATAATGGCACGTTAAAATTGAAACTGGCCAAGATCCAAGCCAGCACAGGCCTCAAGTGGCCAGACGCCCTGCCTTTAGCACTCCTGTCTACCAGGATGATTGTCCACTCCAGATTAGGACTCAGCCCACACGAGATCGTGTTCGGGCGCCCAGCAAATATATGGGGAGTACCGAGGCCCAGAAAGCTCAGGGAAATAGAGTACCCTGCACTGTTTGACTATTTACATGAACTGACAACTAAACTGCATGCTTTACATCAACAGGTCCACAGCTCCTCTCCACCGGTGTCAGACGATCCAGGCCACTCCATCGAACCTGACTCCTGGATGCTGGTTCGGAACTTCAGACGAACAAAGAACGAGGAGCCTCGCTGGACAGGACCTTTCCAGGTTTTGCTGTCTACCCGCTCTGCAGTACGTGTCCACGGGTAGAAACATTGTGTGCACGGCGCCCACTGTAAAAGGGTCCCGCTCCCCCTTCCATATGACCGATGGGTCCGGCAAGGAGTCGCTGACTCCGAAACTGAGTTCATACCTCGTTTTGTCCCCTTCAGCGATGCACGATTAAAGGGAACTGGTACCGACAAAAAAAGCGATTGTATTTTGCAAGGATCTGTGCCACCGTCGATGCAGTTGGACACTACAGAACCTGAAACATTGTTTGAAGACCACACCGTACCTGGAAAAGAACGATATAATCTGAGGTCAAGACCAAGGAACTGACATAACGAACCTAATACGATTTCCCCCTTTTTCACCCTTTTTCCCCATGAACTATTTTTGATTCTCACAGCTCTCTCGCCCAGGGAACTAGCTCATTTTTGATTTTTGAACCGCCATCCGGTTCTGCTGCTAGGGCCGCGGTTGAAGTCTGAGGAGTGCAGCCGGGGACGCCTAGGTCAACGGTTCTGGTCGATCTGAGGGAATTACCCCGGATCGGACAGAGCGCACATCTTGGCAGAAGCAACCTCCCACCGCGGGCAGCAACCAGAGGATGGAGTTTCCGAGGGTAGAGAGACCTGCTAAAGACATGAACTTTAAAAGAAGAATATGCACTGTGATGGCCAGGAAGAAGTTCCTGATAATATGTATTTTGATGATATGTAGCATAATGATGTTCTTGATTGGTTACACCTTATCCACGTTTCAAATCACCTTTGTAAACAACACTCAGTCCACACCTCCTCCAACTGTTTCTTTACACTCCTTTCACCCTCTACCTGAACACGAGTCTGCCAGAAGACTAGAATTCGTAAACAACTCATTTGTCCAACTCCTCCACCAGCACCAATCTGTGATGAACACTACTAATTGTTGGATATGCGGTCTCATGCCACACACTGCAGATAAGGGCATCCCTTACTTCATCCTACCATTCAGCTATTACGGTTCTCTGTTGGCTTTCCAGACCATGTTCCTGTTTGCCCTAGAACTGTACCCGCCCGTTCCGCAGAGAGTGATTCCAGCAACAAGGCACTAGTGGTAGGGATAAGAAATATGAGTAGGGATGTTGACACGTATCAAACGATTCCTAAAGATGAACTCGCTCCCTACAGTCGCTGGAATGTGACTAAATCCGGGATCTCTTTGAATAAAAGCCAGAAAACAAAGAAATCCTCCCCAGTCTGGATAGTACCCCACCGAGGTCACTTGTGTCTGCAAGGTATTGGCAGGGATCCCAAGGCACAGTTGGGGAAGAGCGTATGCACGGAAACGTATGTGTTTGCCTCCCGAACTTCCCCTCCATTCTTGGCGGCTAAAGGCACCTATTTCATCTGCCATGACAAAGCCTACACATGGTTGCCCCCTGACCTCTCGGGCACATGTTTTATCTCGTTTCTGCTGCCACCCACCTACACGGCCGGGGCAGATTACCATCGGACAAGGACAGTTAGGGGTGTCGTGAGTCAAGACAACACTGCGGGTCAGGAGTTTGGAGACTTCGCAAAGGGTTTTCTGCCGTTTTGGGGGCCCATGGTGAACAGCAGGAACATTTGACAATTAACGAGAATAGTTGAATCCGCCGTGACTGAAACGGCCGGTGCCCTTAGCAACCTGACAGCTGAGCTTCAGTCGGATCGACTTATGACCCTTCAGAACAGGGTTGCCCTAGATGTCATACTTGCAGACCGTGGTGGTGTATGTAGAGTGATCCAGTCTAGTTGTTGCATTTTCATCCCCGATAATGCTCCGACAGTATACCAGGCCATCTCCAAATTGCACAAAATCTCTGATTCCCTTCACTTAGAGAAAGGGGACTGGTCCTTGCTAGGGTGGTTCTGGGAACTGATCTCTGCCTGGGGATGGAAAACTCTGATCTTCATCGGGATGATCTTAGCCGTTCTGTTTATGTTCTGCCCGTTTGTACAGTGCGCTCCTGCAATATGTGGCCTCTGCGCTACTTCATGTGTAAGGAAGCCTGTATCAAGGGACGAATTGAGCAACAGAATGATGCTACAGCAGCATCTCCATGAATTCATCAATACTGATTTGGACTCAGATTAGAGTGAGTTATTGCCTAAAATGAGGGCAAAAGGAGGGTCTGTGGTACTGTAATTTCGGCGCCTGCTGTAACACCGGCTCAGGGGTCCAACACTTGTGTTCAAAATATCGTCGTACCATGACGAATTTGGTATCTTCGGACCGGTAATGATTAGGACGTTATCCCTATGCATTTGCGTCACAATTGAGTGATGCTAACACCCTTAAATCATAGCTTCCGTCCTGAACCCTCAGACTCCATTTTGTAAACGGCATCCATCTTATGGCTTGCCCTCATATAGTCAATCGATTAAGACCGAGTTTGATCTGAAAGGACACGTCCGCCGTAGCTGACATCCCCATGACCTGGCCGAAGCTGACTCTACTGCCTCCAGCCAAACCTGTTTTGGCAGCTCCTCGCCCAGTGGTCGAACAAGATATCATCTAGGCACAACATGTCATAAACCATTCACTACATACAGACCATGTTTTCCATACACATACACCTGTCCATGCTTCTTGTTTATGACCCGTTTTATGATGGGAGGGTGCCCGACCTTACTGGTGTTACATCGATATCTGATGGGAATTCTGGATCTGGCAGAGTAATCCATCACAAACTGGACATCTAAAATATGTGCTGACCAGCATGACTTCGCTCTTTGTATTGTTACAAAAATATGTGTATAGCCATATCATAAACTCAAGAATTCTTGCCTACAGCTGTTATTTATGTATATAAGGAGAAGGCTGGTTCTGTAAAAACGAACAGTCTCCTGAGAACTTGCGGCCCGTGCTGCCGTACTTCTAGGACACATGTTACTTGGTTGCAGCCAATAAAACTCGATCTCTGACTTCAACTAGAAGACTCCGTGTTTCTGTGGTCCATAACCGGGAGAACTCAGAGGTCCCCGGATGTTACCCCTGGCACCACCGGGTCCCTAAAAACCCGGCACCTCACGGATGCCACAAATCCAGTCCATCCTCTCAATATCTACAGCTCAAGGTTTTAGAAGTTGACACTTGTAAAGTAAACACGAGCTAAAGAGGACGCAAATGCTCAGGGGCTTTTTACATCGGTGACAAATTTTACATCCAACCAGTATAGTCCAGTTAGATCTAGAGTCTTAAGATCCCTGTTTGTTTCTGAAAACATAAAATAAAAATCAGTGGTAAATACCAGCTATGAACCCCAGAACTGACCACTGATTCAGAGGGACACTTGCCCCGGGTCACAGATCCAGATGCTCTGGCACCAGATTTCACCTTAAATGAAGAAGCAAGCAGCGAGACTCCTCCAAGACTCAGGCTGCACTGAATGGCGCTGGGGCAATGTTTGCCTCTGAATAAACACAATGTCTTTGCCCTTGAAACAGCTGGAAAGCTTTTCCAGACCAACAAGTAACCCTGTTGTCCCAGGTCTGCGCACCACCACAGAACCTCGAGAGATAGGTAGGTTATTTATTGATTCTACTAGAACCAGCATAGCGCCTAGAGATAGCACAGTGAGGGTGTTTGCGCTATAAATTATGATAATGATTTTACAGGTTTTCACTGCTCTGGAAATGCTTAGCTTCGTCTCATTTTTATCTTCTGTGATGTTACCATACAACATTGTGAGCACTGGGTTCAGAAATTTTAAAATAACTATTTTAAAATAAAAGACACAATATATACCCAGTTCTGATGTACCTTGAAAGTGTCCCTAAACACATTAGGGGACTGTTAATAACCCAGAGAGCGCGAGCCCCACACCTGCAGGAATACTCAGTGGGTTGTGCGGGCTACATTTAAAGCAGACTGCTAAACTCAGTGGTGGTGCACCCAACTAATTCCTTCAACCTGTGGGTTAGAAATCTAAACCCTGTAGACCTGGCCGCTAGATCCCACAATCTGCAACATGGTCTTTACTCCTGTATGGGGTGAGGATCAGACTAGACACAACATGTGCCCCCACGTATGGTGGCACTATCCCTGTTGTGCCCTACACTTCTCTATAGGGTGAGGTTCAAACTAAACACAGCTTGGAAGCCCTGCCCACAAGGTTGCATTTCACTTCTCGTGCCCTTAATTCCTGTTCGGCGTGAGGATCAGACTAGACACATCATTTGTCCCTTTTAAGTGACAGTACTACTTATAGCTCCTTTTACTCCACTATGCAGTGAGGATCAGACTAGATGCAACTTGTACTCCCTCTTAAGGTGGCCAAACCCTTCTTGTGCCCTTTACTCCTGTATGAAGTGAGGGTGAGACTAGCACAACTTGGTCCCCTCTTAAGGTGGCAATACTCTTGTGCCATTCACTCCTACACAGGAGTAGGCTCAGACTAGACACACCACGTGCCCCTTCCAAATGCTGAATTAGCTTCACAATGGAACTATCATGCCAGAAATCGCTGTCGTTTGCGATGGCAAACAGTTGGAGAGGGGCTCTGGGAGTGGTGCAGAGAAATGGCCTTCAGTCCTGCCCTGTTTATCATACCCGGGCAAAGCTGTGATAGAGAATGGCTAAACACAGAGAGAAGGTACGCTCTGCGATCAATCTTAAGAAACTGTTATCATACTGGGGAAAAGCTGTGATAGAGAACAGCTCAACACAGAGGGAATGTGTGCTGTGCGATCCATCTTAAGAACCTCGATGCACAGGGTTTCTATGTGCTGCTTCTGCTAAGTTTTAGCACAGAGAATTTGGAAATCACAAATGAAACTGTATGCACAACATAGCTCCCCGCCCCACATTGTAAGAGAGATGCGTTCTTCCCAAAGATGCGCAACAAACAGCTGTCACTGCATTAATAATGTCCAGATTAGACTACTGCAATAGTCTATGTCTCAAAATCCAGGAAGCATCTTTAAACAAACTTCAAATACTGCAGAACGCAGCAGCCAGACTCCTTACAGGCACGCCAAAGTTCGACTCAATCTCAGCCAAAATTAAAAAACTTCACTGGCTGCCGGTTAGGAAGCGCACTCAATTTAAGTCCCTCTGTCTGGTGTTTAAAGCCCTTCAGGGAACCAGACCAGAATTTTTAAAACAATAATTACGCTGGTATACGCCTCATAGAACACTGCGGTCTTCAGAGGCAAGACTCATAAATGTCCCGAGGGTAAAAAAAGCCACTTGGGGAGGAAGAAGCTTCACTGGGAATGCGGCCAGAGCATGGAATGCTCTGCCATTATATCTGCGGAGCATGACCAATCTTCTGGCCTTCAGGAAGGCACTGAAAACATGGCTGTTTACTAACTGATCTTGCCATCCTCTCCCACGCCTTTCAATCCTCTGTCGGCCTTCACACAGCACCAGGACACCTCCGGGTATCAGTTGCGCTGTACAAATACCAATAACATTACCATACTCAGGTGTGAACACATTTCACCTTATATATATGTCTTATCAGTATCCCATGACTAACGCTGCGAGGCATCAGAGCTCTGTACATGGTCCAGGACCTAGAGAGTCAACATGTGATTAGAGGGGAGATGGTTTCTAAGAGTGATAGAGGACTGTTAATGCGTCACAATGTGATAATCTTTAAAGAGGTGCATTTTCAGCTCTTTTCGATCACAATTTGTAGCTCTGACAATTTCATATATGCCTGATGTATTATTTCTATTACAGCTCCTTCTGCATTGAGAAGACCCATCCTAGAACAGCAGAGGGGCAAAACACATGCTGACAAATCGAGAATGATGGGATTGTGACAAGGTCGATGAAAACTAACAATATATCCTATGAAAACCTCAAATTTTTAATTGATGGAGCGCAAAGAGCGATGGAAAGTGATAAACTGAGAAAAACGTAACCTGGAGAATTACTGGAAATTAACATGAATTGAAAACTAACAAATAACTATATAACCACAGCTCTGTGAGCTGGAAGTTGGTTATTTCTCAATATAGCCCTTGTTTGTGATTACCTTACAGTGCTCACGTTATCATCCACACTAGAAGAGATGGGAGCCTTGGGTGTCTGGCGACAGAAGCTCATTTACATACAAAGGGGGTGATGCCTGTTCACAACGCACAACACAACTTGTTTACGTAAAATGCTTGTACACATCACAGCGTAAAGTGACTCAGGTAACAGTGCGACCGTTGTATGACATGAGTGGGCGGTCTCAGTTGTTGAGACATGAATGTCTGACGGGTGCATCTTTAGCTCTTTCAACTGTTCGAGAGAGGGTGGCAGTCTCAAATACTGGGGGCACACCTACCAACAGCTTCCCTCATAATCTTTACTTTTTGCATCTTCAGTGGGTGCAGATTCCACCTAAGACAGTAACCGTTGTCAGGTAGGTGATCTGCTTCCTGGAATCAGCCAGCTTTGCTTTTCCCAACTATGGTCGGCAAAGGTAAATGTGTCTTACACTAAAATGACACTCGCTCGCTTGTGGTAACGTAGCTTGAGTAATAAGGCCACGCTCAAAGGTAAATCAAAACAGTGGATGTCACAAATTTCAATACAATGTAGAAAAAGAGACAAAGAAATTCAAAATTCAAACAAAGTTTAGAGAAACAGGAGTGTTTAATAATTACTCAGGAGTGAAAATTAAAACCAGGTCAGTAGTTTAAGGGTTATTAATTAGTAAAAACAACTGTCCCAAAGGAAATAAAGGACTCATTTAGTTATGTGTTCAAAATCACAAAAAAGGAAAATGAAGAAAAAAAGCAGATCCACTGAATCAATCAGGAAGTCACATAGAAAAAAGTAAGGGACCTCGCTAGCCATGCTCGAGGGGCACTGGTAAGTCCAATTTCTGGTGATGATCAACACTGGAATTTGATGCAATGTTTTGGGCTCAATCAGTTCCAGAAGCTGACAAGATGCGCAGAAGTGTCATGAAGTGCAAAATTCCCACAGAGTAGAGTTGGGTCATCAAGTTGAACCTGAATTCACAGACATCAAAATCTATGAAACTTCAGGCAGTTACAACAGCTGCGCAGTCTTCGGAGCTTCCAAGTTATAGAGATGGTCCAAGGTTGATGATAAGAGCCAAAGCATGGAACGCGGTGTGAGACAAGCAGCGTACTGGAGCTCACGCTGGAGGTTCAAACATGAAACTTGTAACCACCAAGGTGTATCACAGCAGGTTTAAAGGTTGTTCAGCGATTCGAACACATATCTCACTTATCAAAGTGGAAAGGATACCAATAAAGGCAGATCAAGGTGCCGGAATATCAGGGTTTGGGCTCTCTGTGCTCACACTGTAGCCGTACAGCGAAGGTGTTCATCGTATAAAAATGTATACAAAGGATAAGACCTCAGAACCAGGTAAAAGTAAAGTACATTTCTGTGCTTATGTTGTGGTGAAACCAACAAAATTAGGTAAAAGGAAGAGAAGGGAAAATACAAAAGCAAATCACAATAACATGGTT
>NW_028245794.1:0-88423 GCF_964263255.1 Lissotriton vulgaris | reverse complement strand
AAGCTCTGCCCTCCATGTCCTGTCTGGATGGCCAATCCTGCCAACACCTAGTATCCCTTTTGTGTGACTCTCTGGGAGTAATACACAAAGGCCAACCACCAACTACACCCAGTCATGTGATGAAGGAAATAGGCTCCAGGCACCAAATGGTTAGGACAACCAAATGTCAAGTTTCTTAAAGTGGCATTTTCAGAATTACTATTACAGAGGGTTTTTTAATATTGCAATTCCTTAAACACCAAGCATGACATCTCTACCCTCTCCCATACAAAGGCTATCACTTATGGCATGTAATGAGGTAGCTTACACAAGGAGGTGATAAACGGAGTGCTGAAACTTTTCAGACATTCACACCTAGTCACAGATCTGGGTTGAATCCATCATCATTCTTTAGCTATTTCGCCACACCAATTCAGACCAAGCAATATGCAAATCAGTCTTGGCCCTGTGCCTCATGGGAACAGTTCAGACCGAACTGCCAAGCCAGGTCTTCCCTGGACTGGAAACAAGCATCCTGGGACTGGTTTCAGGGTAAAACCCCTCATCAGCCAGGCAAGCTTGAATCCAGCAGCAAAGTGAGCAATGGACCCGCATCTGGGCATACCCTGCCAACTTAGGGCTAACAAAGCAAACACAAGGAGATGATGGACAGAGTGCTGAAACTTTTTGTACACTCACCCCCAGTCACAGATCTGGGTTGAATCCATCATCATTCTTTATCTCACTTTGCCATCCCAGTTTAGATCCAGCCATATGAAAATCAGTCTTGACCCTGTGCCTCATGGGAACAGTCCAGACCGAACTACCAAGTCAGGTCTTCACTGGACCCAAAACAAGCATCCTTGGACCGGTTTCGGGGTAACATCCCTCATCAGCCAGGCTAGCTTGAATCCAGTAGCAAAGTGAACAAGGGACCCACGTCCTGGCATACCCTGCCAACTTAGGGCGAACAAAGCAAACACAAGGAGATGATGGACGGAGCGCTGACATTTTTCAGACACTCACCTCCAGTCACGGACTTGGATTGAATACATCATCGTTGTTTTGTTCACTTCGCCACCCCAGTTCAGACACAGCTATTTGTAAATCAGTTTTGACCCTCTGCCTCATGGGAACAATCGAGCCTGAACTGCCAAGCCATGTCTTCCCTGGACTGGAAGCAAGCATCCTGGGTCCGGTTTCGGGGTAACACCCCTCATCAGCCAGGCTAGCTTGAATCCATTGGCAAACTGAGCAAGGGACCCACGTCTGGGCATACCCTGCCAAATTAGTACGAACAAAGCAAACACAAGGAGATGATGGACGGATTGCTGAAAGCTATAAGACACTCACCCCCAGTCACAGATCTGGGTTGAATCCATCATCGTTTAGCTCATTTAGACACCCCAGGTCAGACACAGCTATATGCAAATCAGACTTGATCCTGTGCGTCATGGGAACAGTCCATCCCAAAATGCCAAGCCATGTCCTGCCTGGACTGGAAACAAGCATCGTGGGACCGGTTTTGGGGTAACACCCCTCATCAGCCAGGCTAACTTGAATCCAGTGGCAAAGTGAGCAAGGGACCCACATCTGGGCATACCCAGCCAACTTAGGGTGAAAAAAGCTAACACAAGGAGATGACGGACGGATCGCTGAACCTTTTCAGACACTCAACCCCAGTCACAGATCTGTGTTGAATCCGTCATCATTGTTTAGGTCAATTCGCCACCCCAGTTCAGGCACAGCTATATGTAAATCAGTCTTGACCCTGTGCATCATGGGAACAGTCCAAAGAAAAACCAAAGGGGATGATGGACGGAGCGTTGACAATACAAACACTCACCCCAGTCAACTGATCTGGGTTTAATCCATCACCGTTCTTTAGCTCACTCCGCCACCCCAGTTCAGACATGGCCATATGCAAATCAGTCTAACCCTGTGCCTCATGGGAACAGTCCAGCCCGAACTGCCAAGCCATGTCGGCTGAAATGCCAGAAACCGGTCCTCGGAAGCTTGTTTCCGGTCCAGGGAAGGCATGGCTTGGCAGTTTGTCAACAATTATGGACAATGTCAATAAGTTAGTCAGAGTTCCAGATTTGGGGGTAAAGCCGGTTCGGTTCATTGGAATCAGATTGTTCTGGTCTGCCCATGTTCTCAACTCCTTCAAAAGAATACCTGCATAGTGCTTAGCCTCAATGTCCAAAAGGGCAATTAATCTGTAGTTGTTTGGGGAGGCATAGGACCCTGATTTATAAATTGGATGAATTATTGTGCCACGCCACGAGTCCGGTATGATTGAAGTTCTTAGTGCAAAGTTGAAAAGGTTAGTTGGGAACCCTGACCAAAGACCTATTTCTGATTTAAAAAAGGTCTGTGGTAAGCTGTTTGGGCCCGGGGCTCTGTCTGATCTTGCTTTTGACAATACCTTAGTAACCATTTCTTGGGTAGTTTGCAGATCTTCACAGCAGAGGTCTAAACAGCCAGAGGGCGTCCTCCTGCACCTGCTCGGACTTATTTCTGTCAAGTTGGAGGCGCATGTTTCTATAGATGCTGTTCCCTTTGGAGACCTAAAGTGGGCTGTCAGGAAGGCGTACCAGTCAGCTTCTTGAATATTTGCCGACCCAGAGCTAGATGAGCTAGTGTTATGGCGATTGATTAGAGCCCAGAATTTTCTTGTATTGCGGTTTTTACTCTCCCATTATAATTTACACCAGAATTGATTTTGGTGGAGTTGTTTATCTTTTTGTAGAGCCTGCCTAAATGATTTTGAGCAGTTTTATACACACTCAAGAGCTCGTTGTTTCCTGGGGATTTCGTAACAGACTGCAAGGCATTGTTTCTGGATTTCTTTTTTGCCCTTGTTTGGCTGGAGATTGAAAACTGGTGACTAGAAGAAGCCATGTAGGTGTGCTATTCGGCAGTAAAGAGAGTTATCAGTTGTAAACAGAACGTCGACCATGCAGCGGTGGGGGAAGGCGCCAGGTCAGTTCTGCCTGTTATAAGAGCCAGACTAGCCTTCATAACGTTAGGGCTTATGCCATCACTCCATCTTAGACGCTTCAAATTTTCAGTAAACATTCCTGTACCTGTCGTTGAGGCAAGTTTATGGTACTCTGGCTTTACATTGAGGGTAATGATCTGGGGACGATGGTCGCTTTCCGTTCAAGGATGAATACTGAAAATACCCAGATGTTTAAGCAGGGCTGAATTGCAGATAGTGTAGTCTAAGTAAGATTGTTTGCGGCCATTAGTCCAAGAGCATTTTGGTGGAGTGTCATTTGTGGATCTGCCAATCATTACCAGAAATCCGGCACTGTAAAGTTGCAGCACGCAATGTTCACCCAGGCTGCAGTAGGCTTGATTTGGTGGTTTGGACTGTGCCTTTGCCTCAGATAATGTGAATGGTAAAAGCCCTTCGTAATCAGCAGTGTTACCCTGAAAGAGGTTGGTGTTAAAGTCCCCTGAGATTATACAATCAGAATGAGGTTGGTCCACAGCCAAGTCGCACACAATTTTCATTAAACGAGTTAGATGCTCCTTTTTTGTGCGGATTAATGTAGATGTTAAGAAATAAAAGTGGACGTTGTTTGCTCCATGAGTAAATTTTAACACCAAGTAGCCAGTCTTCGTCAAAATTTAGGGGCACGATTGGGCCATTTAGAGTGTTTGAAACATAGATCGACAGGCCGCCTTTAGGGTGGCCATAAGGGCAGTCTCTTATTGCCGGTTTCCAAAATTCAATAAACCGGTCACTGGACAATTTTGAGTAATCCATGTTTCTTGAAGGGCTATAACAGTATGCCCAAATATGAAGGAGTGTGTCTCCAAATTCATAATTTTATGTTGGAGACCATTAATGTTCCAGGAACACAATGTAAAAGAGAGATGTTGCTCGGGATTTAAGAGATTTACAGATGGGGATGCTTGGGAACTTAATTGGTCCAAGGCCTTGTAGTTTAGGTCTGCAAAGGGTGCTTCGCATGGTCAGTCTATTTTCTTACAAGAAAGGGCAGCTGGAAGCCATCCCCAATCTTAGGTTTTGTCAGAATTAAGGTCTTGGGTTCAGTTCTGTTGTTCCTAGGGCATTTTTTAAGATTGAGTATGGCCTAGTTTTAACTCCAATTCTAGGGGCTTCGGCTTTTGGCAGGGTTGCTGGCTGGTTAGCTCACTGTGGGGTAACCTGGAGAGGAATAGGGATAAATTTTAATGCCCCATTGCCGAAAGGTAACCTTATGTTCTAATAGTGCTCGTGCCCAAGTGGCAGATCTGAATGATACCAGGGTAACCTCAGAGGGTTGTGTGCCTCTTGGTGGTAGAAATTGAATGGACTCAATGTCGTCCGATGTGAGAGCCTCAAAACCCGGGGCACCATTCGCAAGCTTTATTATGCTTGACCTATTAAGGGTGTCATGCCATCCTTTTGATTTATTTTCGGGGGCAAAGAGTATTTTGAAGCCCTGAGGATAGCATTTAGCACCCTTGTTACTTGAGCTTGGGTTAGGCTGGATTATTTTGGCGAGTGAGGGACCTACGTCTGATCCCAGTTGAGGTTGTGGAGGATCTTGTGAGCCTGACCTCGATTTCTGAGAGTTTATAGAGGGAGTTGGTTTTTTATTGTAGATTACTTTTGAAAGGTTGGGTCCTGTGTTTGGTTTTCCCAACGGGGGTGAACTTGAGGGAAAAACTGATTGAGATTGTGTTGTCGTAACTGTGGCCAATGGTGTTATTGATTCGTTGGGTTTGACCCAAGATTTTTCAGAAACAGGCTGTGGCTCTAGTTCCGCTGCTTCAACAGATGTGGTATTGAGGTCATGGCTGCAAACAGAAATCTGTTGACAGGCACTTGGCGTTGGGTTTGCCATAGGTAGGCTTTGACAGTGGGTTATTAACTTTGATGGTGATTGTAGGGTTTTTTATTAGCAGCAGTTACGAATAACGGAAATATTTTAGGAGGGTCGACTATTGGGTTTGATCTTAATTTATTTCTTTGTTTACGATGACGTTTGCGCTCTCTCTTGCTGCAAGGAGACAGGGGAGCAGGGAGTGTTTCAAGGTTGGGGACGACGGCAGCGGCTGGGTTGGTAAGCAACCCTGCCACATTAATGCCGATAGGATGTGTTTGCCCACTTGCTGACCAAACTTCTATGGCTGGTGATGCGGGCGGCTCTGCTGAGATAGAGGGACCTCTAGGTTGGTGGGGGTTGACTTGGTGGTAAATCTGAGTTGTTGAAAAATCTGGTTCCCCACTCGGGTGAGTCCCGATTGCAGGTGTAAACAAGGGGATGGGTAATTCTGGGTTCAGAGATGTGGGTATTTGGGGTAGATGATAGGGACAGTCGGGTAGACTGCCTCCCTTCATTTGCTTAACCTCGCTTATAACGGTGGATAAGAAGGCTGGAAGCGAGGAGAGTAAGTCAATAATGGGAGAAGAGCAACAGACAGACTGTACTAGTTTTTAGGATGATTGTGCTCCTATAATTAGGTTGTTCAATTTGTCCAGTTTGTTGTCGATCCCTGCTGTAAACAGTGCTAAAGTGTTTAGTAGGTCAACCTGCGTGTCTAGTTTGTCCGAATGGTAATTTAAAGCAGTTACTGTCAATTGAAAGGTTTGAAGTAGTTGAGGCCAGATGCTCGATGTTATGGAGGCATCGTGATGTGGCTCTGCTTTTGATCTGGGATTGGGTGAATTTTGCGAATTTTTGAAGAAAATTGACAAATCCGCTAACAGTTGGTCATTTGGATCAGTTTTGGAGAGATTATTATTGCTGCTGGAGATGAATAGAGGCGTTGTTGGCAATTAGTCGAGTCTAGACTCCCCTCTAGAGGGGTTGGGACACGTGGTAAAGGGGGGCTAAATATGTCCAAATTGGGTGCAGGATCCTTTTGTTCATGATTTCGTGGGAAAATTAAATGGAGGTGGGGCACAGGGGTCACCTCCCTGGGCACATAGGAGGTTTGAGATAACGGTGTTGAAAGGATCTCTGATTGCAGTGGATGCAAGGCTTGGGAGCTTGAGTTATGAGTAAGGGTCACTGAGGGAGATTGCCCGGAGCAGGCATCTTGCTTATGAATATCATGAGGGAGGAAAAGCTGACCTAATGAGGATTGGTAGCTTAGTGAATTGTTTTGAGTAACCCTCGCAAGACCCTCAGAGGCGGTGTTCTTGTCGTCGGGTGCGGAACCAAAGATGTACACATCCGGAGCTGGGTGAGACTTATTAGTTGGTGCTGACAACGTTTGTAGCAAATGCGTGCTTGACTCTGCAAGCTGATCAGACTTAGTTGTCTCTAAGGGTTGAGGGGAAGGAGTGAACTTGGCCCCACCCAAAGCTTTTTTGAAGTAGTCCAAAAGGGAGAAAGATTTTAAACCGTTCGAAGATGGTGCGCAAGGGAGATGTATACTGCTATTATTGGTGTTGTGCCATCCATTTGATGGTAATTTAGGAGCCTTCAGTATGTCCGTAGAGGCCAATGGGCTCATGTGGTTGGCAGATGGTCGCTCCGCATCGGTTGGCGACTGTTTTAATTTCTTCAATTTTAGTGTGAGGTTCTGCGATTTCTGATTTCGTCCCATATCTAGCCGCCATTTTGTGTCCTGCCGCCATTTTGTGTTGCCCTCACTCAGGCAGCACAGCGGACGGTGTGTTTTTGCGTTTCCAGCTGCTACTTGTCCTTTTAGTTGAAAAGTAACTCCATTGCTCTTGTTTACGAAACCTGATGTCAGGGTCTGGCTGAGTTTGTTAATCAATGTCTGGCTCGATTGATCCCTGTCTCGACCGACTATTTGCCTTCTCCTATTCTTTCCTTATATCATCTTATCCGACTGGCATTCGCTATTCTCTCCTTGTATTCTCCTATTACACAACTATCCTTTGAGGCACACAAATATGTCCTGCCACCTGCAAGAGGGGATTGTTGACGCCATCACTGATTAATTTGTTGGGAGGGGTAGCGCACGGGGTCTGAGAGAGGGGTGTATTTGAGACACCTGATAGCTTGTTTTTCAACTTTTCTCATTGGTCCGTTCTATAAACGAAGGGAGTAAATGATTGTAAATATGTTACTATAAGAGATTGTGCACCACGGATTGAAGTGGCAGTCTCCTTAGAACCCACCTCGAGTGTAACTTCTAGGATAACTGTGCTTAGCTGCAGCTAATAAACCTGGCTTCCACGCTCAACGGAGTGTCTCGTGTCTCTGTTTTATACAAGGCAGGTGAACTTGGGGATTAAGGCGTGCCCTGCACCGCCCGGCCCATAAGGCCCGGTTCTTCAACTGGCGCCCAACGTGGGGTGGTTTCAGTGGTAGCGGTTCAGCCGAGGGTCGTGAGAAGCCCCGCAAGAAAATTCCGGAGGATTCGCGAGCAACGTCAAGCGACCCCTGTATGTCGAATGGACCAAAGGTCTTTTGCAGCGCGGCTACTCCTTTCCAACGGCTGCTGATGACTGCTGCCCTGACTACCGCCCTGCCTTGGACCCTCTGGTGATGACTGGTATCGCGAGACGTTAGACGGACCTCTGTTGGCGTGAGAAGACCATTTAGTTAAGTATTTGTGGGTAGCGCCCACTTCTTTGTTTTGTTTTTGACTTTTGTTATTCGACTGTTGCAATAGCCGAAGCCGAGGGGTGAGTAAATTTGTACTGTGTTCTTTGCTTTCACTCCTTGAAGTGTGCTTAACATGCCTGGTCTGGGCGGATTTAGGAAGCTTTGTTGCTTTTGTTGTACTAGGGATTCCCGGCTCCAGGATTCATGTCCGATTCCTCTGGTTGGAACACCCACTTATGAGCTCTATTCTAAACATGGTGTTGGCCCCATTGCCTTTAATGAGGCATGGAACCGATACACGAAGAAAGATGATGTTTTGCGATGGCCACAATATGGTAGCTTTGAGCCCGATATATTAGATAATTTAAAATCGATTCTGTTTAAAAGAAAAGCCCGGCCGGCAATGTTTGACTCTTTCGCCTTTGGCGTAAGGAAGCCAAACAGAGAGAAATTAAACAAGCAAAAAGAGATAAGAAAATGAAAGAAATGACGATTATACAGGCTGCCCAGCAGCATTTCACAGACTGATCGAGCAATTGAGGTTTCAGATAGACAGCATCGGATGACAATTGATAGGTGCTATCCCGCGTTGCCTCCACAGCGCAAAGATCTTGATGAAGATCCCTTAATGTCCCATTTGTTGAAATTACCTCCGCCTTATGCGCCAGGTGCTAATGCACCTGCATTATTACCACCTGTGCAGCAACCTGTTGTTCAGCCAGGAGCTCCAGCTCCTACCCAATTGCCTCTCCCCGTATTGCCACCTGCACCTCCATTGCCACCGACTTCTGTACCTCAGTCTCCTTCGCCTTCAGTTTCTCTTGTAACAGCTAGTTATTCTCTTCCTTTGCTTAATACTGCGTCTCCAGTTTTACTCCCTATTTCTCCTCCGATTCGTAATCCTTTAGTTGATACTGTCTCTGGTCTTTTCTACCCCCTCTTTGGGCCGTTTAATAGGACTCCTGCTTTTTCCCGAAGGCAATCCCGTAGTCAAATTCCAGATTCCAAGGAACGAGTTGTATTTGACTCCCTCGCTCTTAAATGGATGATGAATGGTCCACTGTATAGTGTACCCGATATACTGAGTACCTTTCTCCAGTGGAATGCGCCTACGCAGCGGTACGTTTTTAATGTTATGTCTGACACACTTTTTAAAGGATGGGAGGATATGGAGTTGGATTTAACTCCTCAGGGTCTATTGGATATACAGGACAGGTTTGATAAAGGACTCATTGTGGGTCCTGACGTTGAGGGTGCTATAATGACACTTGTTACTTTTAGGTCCTTGTATTCTTCCCAGACTAACCCTGAACCAGATCCTGCAGTTAGACAGAGAACGAAGAATTATCCTATGAGAGAAGTACCTCCAGTATGGAGAGAAGCAGTTCAGCAGGCAGGTAATGTTCCTGGTGTCCCTGCTCATTTCCAGCGTATATGGGTACATGTCCCTTGGAAACGAGCTGAAGTTTTAGCACTTAAACAGTCTTTGCCGGACCCTCGTAAAAATCCAGCTGGATATTATAAAGAGCTGTCCCAGACTGTTGATGCGTGTATTATGAACCTGGCCGATATTGATATGCTGATGGGGAATGTAGTTCCACAAGCATTGTGGGCTCGGACTCGTAGAGAGGATCACGACCAAGCTTTAGGTGGTAATTGGGCTGCTATAACTGCCGCAGATGCAGCACAAGTGGGTGGTGCTAAGCCAGATGATTTGATTGCACAGTTGCCTGGTAGAATCATCGCTTTAATAAAGACGATGATGCCTGCCTTACGTGTTAATTGGGATAAGTTAGCTGTGTGTAAGCAGAAGAAAGATGAGAGTGTCTCCGATTTCTTTACTCGGTTTGAAGAGACATTTATCAATCATAGTGGTCAGGATATGAGTACTGAGGGTGGACAGCGATTATTTGTGGATAAATTTGTATTTAATTTACTTCCAGAATTGTCGCATAAGTAAAAGAATTCAGAGAGTTCTTGGGCTGTTTCTTCGTCTGCACAGATACTGGCCACTGCTCAGTATTATGAGAATAGGGAGAAAGAAGCGAAAGATAAGGCTGAGAAGAAAACTAGAGATTTAAAAATGAAGGTTCTTCTTCAGCAGGCTTATCCCCCTCGTTCTGACCAGCGTCAATTTCAGCAACCTCCCCAGCTTCAGAGGTTGCTACAGAAACCTGAGCCTTTTGTTCCGCGACCTTTGCTTGGTCCCAATCAGTGTGCCTATTGTAAAGAGGAAGGCCATTTTAAGAATAGTTGTCCGGTTTTATTGCAGCGTAATGGTGGATTTCAAGGATCACGAGGCCGTGGTGTTTTTCAATCAGCACCTAGGGGTAGAGGGCGAGGTGCGTTGCCTCAGGGACAGCGTTCCTTTCCCCCTCAGAATTCTTCGAATTATTTTGATCAGCAGAATATTCAGTCTGCGCAATATTACAATGATGACTACTGTGTTGAGAGTGAGGTTCAGGATTTTCATTCTAGTTAGGACAACCATGGACAAAGTAAGGGAGTCGTATCAGTTCCAGTGGATCAGAATGGACCTTATGTTGAAGTAGTTGCATTGGGTGTTGCAAAGCCATTTCTCTTGGATACTGGTGCAATGAGAACTTCTATCATTCATTCCAAACTCCCTGGGGCACCTTTGTCTGGCTTTACAAATGTTTCTGTAGGATTTTCTGGCGCCCCAGTTACTAACCTGGGTTCTTGTCCTTTGCCTCTTTCGATTGGTCCTTACGATTTGGAAGCTCCACTTATTTTAACGACTGGTTGCGGAGAAAACTTGTTGGGTTTGGATATATTGAAACGTCTTCATGCAACGTTGTATTGTTCCCCCTCTGATGTGCGTCTTACTTTGGGTGAGAAATTGGTTTCTCCTACATACCTATCGAAAGATAGCTTTCTGCCTGAGTTGCAGTCCCTTCCTGCTGCACTTTGGGACTACAGGTCCGAATGATGTTGGTTTGCTGCAGATTCCTCCTTATGTGGTTACTATTAAGCCTGATGTTAAGTTGCCACGTATTCCACAGTACAAGATTTCTAATGATGGTGAACGAGCTTTGATGGCTATTATCCGTGATCTGGTTCAGAAGGGTGTGGTCGAAGAAACGAGAGGTAATGTTTGTAACAGTCCTGTTCTACCAGTCCTTAAACACACTGATCCTTCTCCGCCTCCTGTATATCATTTTGTGATCGATCTTCGGGAGGTCAACAAGATTGTTGTCCCCCAGTTTCCTGTTGTCCCAGATATCACTGCCTTGCTTACTATGATACCCGCCTCAGCGGCATGGTTTTCTGTTATTGATCTAAAGAATGCTTTCTTTAGTATTCCTATTGCTGAGGAGAGTAGAGATATTTTTGGTTCCTCTCTCGGAGGCCGAAGTTTTCGGTTCAAGCGTGCTCCTCAAGGTTATTGCGAAAGTCCCTCCATTTACAGTCAGGCTTTGAAATCTCAGCTTGATGCTTTCATTCTACCTCCAGGTGCCACTTTGATTCAATCCGTTGATGATTTGTTAGTTGCTGCTGATTCGGAGGATGTTTGTAAGGATGTGACTCTTTCTTTGTTATGGCATTTGTCTGACCTGCATCACAAGGTGTCCCCTTCTAAATTGCAATATTGCCGCCAAGAGGTTACCTATTTAGGTCATCTCTTGTCGAAGGAGGGAAGACTATTGACTCCGGAACGAATTCAAGCGATTGCACAAATGTCTGAGCCATCCATACAAAGAGAGGTACGTGCCTTTTTGGGCATTACCTCCTATTGTAGACAAGGGATACCGAATTTTTCTTTGCTGGCTAAACCTTTGCTGGCACTTAAGTTGAAAGATACGCCACAACCTCTCCCTTGGACTGACGATTTTCTGACTTACGTACTGCCTTGTGTTCTGCTCCTGTGTTAGGTACTCCAGATTACAGTAAGCCTTTCACACTCTACGTTCACGAAAGAAAAGGTTGTGCGTTGTCAGTTTTAACACAACAATTTGGAGACAAACAAGGGCCATGTGCCTATTTTTTGGCTACGTTGGATCCAGTAGCTAAGGCATTGCCTAGTTGTCTCAGAGCTACAGCTGCTGCAGCGATTTCTATTCGTCAATCTGCTGGATTGGTATTGGACAACACTCTTGTTGTTATGGTACTACATGCAGTAGATACTCCCTTGAACAGAACGAAAACACAACACCTCACGAGTGCTCGCTTGTCTGGATATAAGCTGACGCTTTTGGCCAGCCATTTACATATCAAGTGGTGTAGCACTTTGAACCCAGCAACATTGTTGCCCATACCGGATGAGAAAGGCATTCAAGAACAGAATGATTGTTTTCTCCGTACAGAGGAGGAAACGAAAGGGAGAATAGATTTAAAAGACACACCACTTGTGGACCCGGATTGGATCCTATGGGTAGATTGCTTCAAGCTTCCAAATGGTGAGACGACTGCAGCTTATGCTGTTACCACTTTGCATATGGTCGTAGAGACAGCACGCATTCCACAGAATTCAGCCCAAGCAGCTGAAATAATTGCCTTGACGAGAGCATGTGTGTTGGCAAAAGGAAAGAGAGTGAACGTTTACACTGATAGCCAACATGCTTTCGGTGTGGCCCATAGTTTCGGCCGTTTGTGGAAGGAAAGAGGATTCTTTACCTCCGATGGGACTAAAATACAGCATGGTCAGTTGGTGACTGACCTTCTCAAATCACTTGCTTTGCCTACACAAATAGAAATAATCAAGTGTAGTGCTCATTAGAAGATTACTGATGATGTGGGGCACGGGAATGCTTTTGCAGATGAGACAGCGAAAGAGACAGCAAGAGATGTTACGAGTCGCATGTGTGTTGCGGGCCCTGCAAGGTGGGTCAGAGAAGGAGGAATGTGTGAGGACACAATAGAACGTGTGAGAATGATTAAAGAAGAGGCTACTGAGAAATAATTGAGTAAGTGGAGAGAAAGTACGGGAATGTTGGATGCGACTGGGTGTTGGACAGAATTGTCAGAACATCAGTGATGGCTGTTACCAGACGCCTATGTACTACCTGTAGTTACTATGGCGCATGGTCCAGCCCACATCAGTGCAAAAGGCAAATGTAAGATTTTGGCTCTGGTGTGGCAGAATGAAGGAAGTCCCAAATGTGCAGAAAACGTGGTGAAGCATTGCATTGTTTGTTTAATGCATAATCCAGGAAAGAGAACCCCAACTCCAGCAGGTCATTTTGCTACCCCTACGTATCCTTTCCAGGTATTAAAAATCGATTATATCCATATGGATCGCTGTAATAACCTCAAGTATGTTCT
Source organism: Lissotriton vulgaris (assembly GCF_964263255.1). Taxonomy (NCBI): domain Eukaryota; kingdom Metazoa; phylum Chordata; class Amphibia; order Caudata; family Salamandridae; genus Lissotriton; species Lissotriton vulgaris. The sequence goes on along the minus strand of NW_028245794.1, from coordinate 75,614 downwards.
GGTGGTGGTGAGTGCCTTTTCCAGATGGATAGAGGCCTACCCCCTAGAGCACAATACTGCTTTGTCTACTGCCAAAGTCCTTTTGAAGGAGTTTTTCCCGAGATTTGGTTTGCCGCGCATTGTCTGGTCTGACAATGGGAGTGAATTCGTAAGCCAAATTATGCAGAAAGTGTGTACAGGTCTTGGTATTAAACAGAAATTCCATGCTGCAAACCATCCTCAGTCAGCAGGATTGGTAGACTGCTATAATGGCACTCTTAAGCTCAAGTTGGCAAAAATTCAGGCCAGCACAGGTCTCGTTTGGCCTGACGCCTTACCATTAACACTCCTGTCTACGAGAAATACTGTACATTTTCGTTTAGGTCTGAGTCCGTATGAGGTCATTTTTGGGCGCCCAGCAAATGTTTGGGGAGTACCTCGACCTAAAAAGCATTCTGACATCCCATACCCAATGCTGATTGACTATTTGCATGACCTCACCACTACATTACGTGTTCTTTATCATCATTTTCAAAACGCTTCGCCGGAGGCCTCCGCAAATCCAGGTCACTCCATCCAACCTGGTAACTGGGTCTGTGTGAAGAATTTTCAGCGGAAAAAGAATCTGGAACCTCGTTGGGGCCCACCGCGGCAAGTTTTGTTAGTGACACGTAAAAGCAGTGAAAGTCATAGGGAAAAAGAACTGGGTCCATGGCGTGCACTGTAAAAGGGTACCTTTGCCTTTACCCTTTAACCAATGGATTCGTAAGGGCATAGGTGATAGCGAAAGTGAAAAAATACCTATATTTGTACCGTTCAGTAGTGCACGCCTGGACCAAACGAACTCTGAAAAAGAAGACGACGACGTGCTGCAAGAGGCTGTACCATCGCATCTACGTTTGATTACAGCTAATCCAGAAGTTTTGTTTAAAGACCAGACGATCCCTAATAAGACTCGATATAAGTTACGGCCATGAGTGAATCAAGAAAATTGAACCTTTTCTTTTTCTGATTTTTCTGATTATACTTTTTTTGAAAGACAATAATGTATGGTTTTTCTTCCACTATCCATCAAGTTACAGCGTCACGGTAGGAGTCTTAAGCTGTGACCTGAGTAGTGGCATAGGTCTGCAGGACTTGCAGTGTCATAGGACGGCTAACAACCACAGCTAAGTGATCTAGGAAGATTACCGTGAGCAACGCTTTAGAGTAATGGATACTAAAGTGGGAAATAACGATAATAATGTAAAGATAAAAAGAAAATGTAAAGGACTAATGATTAGTCCATGTGGTTTAATTTGATGTGTTTTAATATGTTCATGTATTTTATTAGCCTGTGTAAGCTGGGTTGTTTATATTAGGCAGCAAGCACCTGTTCCAACCTCTGTCTCTTCATCTTTTCCTACTACTGCCTCCCCACACCGGTTTTATACACTTTCAGAACACGAACGGATTAGGAGAACCGAATATTTCAATAATTCATTTATTCAGTTATTGCATCAGCATCAACTGGTAATGAATACTACTGATTGTTGGGTCTGTGGGCTCATGCCTCATAATACAGAGAGAGGTATGCCGTATTTATCCTTTCCATTCTCTTATGAAGGCTCCGCTTGGGCTTATTTGGCGATGTTCTCTAACATCTATCAGAATCAGCTACGGTATCCTCCTGGTAGTCCATATGGTGATGGAGCAGATTCCAGTCACAGTTCCTTGATTAAGGGAATAGTGACTATGGCTAAAATTGCTCAGATTAGTAAATTCCCATAGATGAGAAAAGAGCATACGATGGTTGGAATATAACACGATATGTTACTAGCCTCACAGAAAAGGCTAAGCGTAGGAGCTGTCCACCAATTTGGACTGTACCTCATCGAGGTAATTTCTGCTTACAAATTAATGGTCAGAATCTTAAAAATCAACAGGAAAAGAGTGTCTGTTCTCATACTTATGTCTATACACCTCATATTCCCTCACCCCTAGTGCCGTCACAAGGCACATATTTTATCTGTCACGACAGAGCCTATACATAGCTTCCTACTTATTTTTCAGGAACTTGTTATGTGGCTTTTCTTCTTCCCCCAACGTAAACTGCTCCTTCAGGTCATTTCAGGAAAAGACATGGCAGGGGAGTTATTGATCAGAAAGACACAGCAGGACAGGAGGGAGGTGACTTTATTAAATGGTTGCTTCCTTTCTGGGGCCCAATGGCCAACAGCGGAGACATCAGACAAGTAGTTCGTGTTGTTGAGGCTACCATAAATTAAACTTCTGGAGCCTTGAGTAATCTGACAGCCGAACTTCAGGCGGATCGTCTTATGACGTTGCAAAATCGGATAGTTTTAGCCATTATCCTTGCAGATCGTGGAGGAGTCTGTAAATTGATCGGGTCTAGTTGCTGTGTTTACATTCCTGATTGCTGCTACTGACGCTGAGATCTTCATTCATTCAACGCTGAGACCTTCACTGAGCTCTAACGCCGAGCCTTGCTCTGAGCACCTGCAATACAGCTAGCTGCAGCCGTCACCCCTCGCCGGACCCGCTCCGCGGGTCCCGCTTCGCGGCTTGCAGCAGCTGATAGGAATCATCAAGGGGCCTCCCTTCACCTGACTGGACCGGCAGGGCTGCGAGCAAAGAGCGGCGGACTCCACGGACCAGGAGTCCCCGCGCGCCCGTCTCCAGCTGGGCTGCTCTCCCTGCCGGCACCGCCCCCACCTCCTAAAGGTTTAAGTGGTGCTCCGGCAGACCCAAAGGCGGATTGCTGCTACTGACGCTGAGATCTTCATTCATTCAACGCTGAGACCTTCACTGAGCTCTAACGCCGAGCCTTGCTCTGAGCACCTGCAATACAGCTAGCTGCAGCCGTCACCCCTCGCCGGACCCGCTCCGCGGGTCCCGCTTCGCGGCTTGCAGCAGCTGATAGGAATCATCAAGGGGCCTCCCTTCACCTGACTGGACCGGCAGGGCTGCGAGCAAAGAGCGGCGGACTCCACGGACCAGGAGTCCCCGCGCGCCTGTCTCCAGCTGGGCTGCTCTCCCTGCCGGCACCGCCCCCTCGGTGACCTCTGTACAGCTACAAAGAGGAAGTACCATCCCCGCAGCGCGGGAGCGCGCGGGAGGGCGCCGGGAGAAGCCTGGGACAAGGGCGGGCCCTCTGAGGCCCTCAGAGGCACGAGAAGGCTAGGCTAGGCCCGTCTCCCAACAATTCCCGCACAAGAGACTGGTATCAGAAGGCAGACGCCAATTGTGTAGGTTTTGTAGTTTCCGTCTATTAGCTTAGATGCAAATCATTTAAACTCTCACTTTAGTGATAAATAGTTAAGCATTTCTCCTGAGGCTTATAAATTGGCAGACTTTTTTTCTTTTCTTTTTCCTGTCTTCTACTGTCACTGGTTGAGTGGAATGATGACTAAGAAATTGAGGTCTGGGAGAATACTGGTAGGAAGATCAAACTCTAAAACAGATCGAACCCCCTCCGAAATAAGCTTGGTCAAGCCTCCAATTTGAAGAGTACCTGTCAGCTTTTCAATCTTTGGGAAAGGGGCAAGATTAAAGCTGCAATGGAGGATAACAAACCAGTGGACTCTAAGGACCCTGGAGCCATTCTCTTGGATACATCACCCAATACGCCAGGAGAGTTGCCCGAAAATAGAAAGGAAGTTGTAGCTAATAGTACCTTGGTATCAAAAGTAGTCCCTCGGACAGTTGAGAATGATTGCTCTCCTCCCCTATTTTCCGCAGTGAAAAATAATATTGAACTAGTGCCAGAAGTAATTATAAAAGCTAAGAACGGTGTAGAAGATGATAACTTGTTTATAGGGGAAACCCCCCAAGTTGATGCCCATCATACTTTAAATACATCTTTGACAAGAGTATCTTTCAATAATGGTCTGTCCCCATTGTTGCTAGATAAAGACTTATGTCAAAGATATATAGAAAATGACCCCGTCAAAGCAGAGATGGACCTAAAAACCCCGATAACATCGACCCATGCCGGCTTGCAGTTGTATAGCAGTACCCCTTCCAAATCCTCTCACTCTAATTTTTCCATTAGTCCCAATTTAAATCTGACTGGGATAAACGCACTACAATGTCAGGGGACAGACAAACCCATTTCTGACTCCCTCCATATATTAGAACACTTATTGTCATCCGTCTTGCAACTACTGGAAAAATTTGTGGGGGGATCTGACTGCGTTTTAGATACAGTGACCAAAATTTTAAAGGTCTTACTGGGCACTCAAAAAGAGAAGGATTTAGACCAAAAAGTACAGTCATCCCCTCCCTCAGTATCAAATGGGGCAGAAATAAAAGACCAGCATTCTAAAATAAACAATGTTCTAAGTGAAGCGCATGAAGATGAAAAAATAAGTGCCCTTTGGGCATCCCCTACCCTTAATGTCCTCCCAGTCAATGACTTAGAAACAAAACCCCATGAGGAATTTCCTCTAAAAATTGAGACTGACCTTTTCCCAATTTTTAAGAAGCAACTGGGTGAAGGAGACAGAGAGGCGGGCGATGCTTCGGAAGAGAACGGTAACAAGGGGAAGTTAGAGGAAACAAAAAAGAATGGAAAGAATAAAAGGAAACTGCTGAGACGGATAGAAAAAAATAGGCGGAGGAAAATCCTCTTTAGAAAACACCTTAATTTACATATAAATAGTGTGGTTCCCCAAATCCCGGTGGTAGCTGAAAAGGAGAACAACTTTGAAATTAAGAGTATTAAGGAAAGCATGGCTCCTCCGCCTTTGGCTACGCCAGCAATATCTCTGATTTCTTTTCCTCCCCCCCTATTAACAGTTGATCCAAATGTCATCTCTCAGCAAGTTTCCGTTAATAGAGATATAAATGAGCCCAAAAAACATACATTCCCAGGTCAGGATAATAATCCCCCTAGTAAAGTAGTTCCAATACTTAACCCCTTGGCACCATCCTTTTCGGGAATAGTTGCGAGTGGTGCTGCATTGGTAGCGCCCAAAGAAAAATGTATAGATACTGTATGGGTAGAATTCAATCCACTTTTTGATACCGAATGCATTCTGAACAGATCTCTCCTACTCAAATATTTTCAAGAATCCGCAAACTTAAAACTAATACAATCAGCCGATCTGGATAGGGTACAAATATTAAAATCAGAAGTGGGGACTATAACTAGGGTGAGGTTTTACTCTAAGTTAGTAGCCAATCTAATTCTGCAACGTTCAGAAGATTTGCAGAGCAGAGGGATAGATGTAATCCCGGTATTGGAGCATACTAGCCAAATTAAGGTCTTTAAATCTAAACCCTCTCAGAAACCCCAATTTTCCCTGCTGCAAGCAGCAACAGGGAGTATAAACAAGTCTGGCGAACTTACAGAGTTAAAAATATGTAAGTCTAAGGACTCCCGTATGGTGTCCTATCCCGCCCCCCCCCCTGTTGTCCTACCAACCAGATACTGGAGACGAAAGTGTCCAATGGAATTGGCTCCCCCGAGTTTTGGCAGAAAAACCCGCAAACAAACTTTTAAATAATCAGCAGCTTTAGCAAAAAATTATCCATAATCTCCTGGAATGCAGCGGGCCTAAAAAACAGTCCGGAGAAATTGGCTTTTCTCTTATCTCTGGAACCAAATATATTATGCCTCCAAGAGACATGGTGCCCTGACAAAATCCAAATAGGGAAAGACTATTACATTCTAGAAGGCAGCGCTACCTTGAATAAAAAAGGTCATGCTAGTGGGGGTATAGCCTGCCTTCTATCAAATAAAATAAATTGGAACTATGGGCATTACTTGGACCCCAGTAAATTGTTCCAAGTAGTTACCATATTCAGGTCAGATAATCCAAAAACTAATAATTGTCTGGCCCTGATTAATGCTTACATCCCACCAGAAGCTAGCTTTAATGCAATACTTAAAAGGGTTTTCCTGCACATCCAGAGTATCAGGGAGAAAGATCCGATGACGGATATAATTTTAGTCGGGGACCTAAATTGCAAGATTTCTAATTTAAGCATAAACTTATTCAGCGATAGATCTAGAGAGGAAACCCTCTGTATTCCCCGGGCAGTGTTTCCTGAAAGTATAAAAACAAACAAACGTGGCAAAATATTATTAAAGGAGTTGGTAGAAATAGACGGGATCATAGCAAATGGGAGACTCCCTTCGGATTCCCCAGCTAACTTTACACATAAATCCTATAGAGGGAAATCGATTTTGGATTATGTAATAACGGGGATCCACTCATTTGAGTTACTGAAGGACCTCATTATTATTGATTCACCGCTAAGCGATCACAAAATTCTTTCCATTTCGCTGAACATAAAGCCTCCAAGCTGTGATCAGTGGTCGCTGAATAATGCCCAAACAAATTTCCACTCTAAATCAGGGAGGTGCTACTGAAACGCGAGGGCGCATCGAAATTTGGAAATATTGCTGGACACTGCAATCTCTGAGGTCCCGTCCTGGCACGGCTTTGAAATCGAAAACTTTTGTGTTTTCATGAAGTCAGTGGTAGCGGGGACAAAAAAACTCAACAGGAAAAAATTTATCAGAATTTCTCCATGCCCTTTGAGACTTCTAAATACAGAAATAAACAAGCTAGTAAGGGCTCAATATCTACATAGATCGTCGGATACAGCACAAAAAATAACTAAGCTAAAAAGGAAAAGGAGAAGGTTACTGTTCAGACTACGCAAAGAAAAAGAGGATACTATTTGGGTAAAAATAAGAGAAGCTGCTATTCATGGGGAAATGAGGCAATTTTGGTCCCTCATAGGCGAGGGGTGCGGAATGAGAACAAGCCCCGCTCCCATTGCTATTGAGGAACAAATATGGAGGGAGTTTGTCTCTAACTTCTACGCAAGTAATAATGCAGAGAACCCTCAAGTGTGGCGACAAGAAATCAGTGAGCCATTAGAACCTTTTACAGAAAAGGACATAGATTTGTCTATTAGTGAAATGCGATATTCCGGGGCCATGGGCCCGGACGAAGTGCCCATTAACGTTTTAAAACAGAACAGGGCTAAATGGTGCAAGTTACTCTGTCCAGTCTTTAATATTTGTTTACTAAGAGGCAAGGTTTTACCTTCTTGGAAGGGAAGTATCCTGGTGCCGTTGTTTAAAAAAGGAGACCGCCTATCCCCCCAGAATTACCGCCAGATTGCCTTACTGGATGCAATCGGCAAAGTTTTTACAAGATGTCTGCTCAAGCGTATAAATATCTGGGTGGAGCACTCGGGTGTTCTTCCACTTGAGCAGACGGGCTTTAGGAAAAATCACGGTACCTTGGACAACTTGGCAGCCCTTCAGGTAATAACAGACAAATATATTGGAGCCAGAAAGGGGAGAGTCTATGTGGCATTCATAGATTTCTCCACGGCCTTTGATAAGGTCGATCGTCAACTACTGTGGAGAAAGCTACACGCTCTGGGAATGCCCCATGGTCTCTTAGGTCTGGTACAAGACTTACACGATAACACATGGTGCAGAGTATTATTGGGAGGGGAAAGAGGCATATCCCAGCTCATACCATCTACAAATGGCCTCAAGCAGGGCTGTCTTTTAGCCCCCCTCTTATTTTCCCTTTACGTTAGTGACCTGCCCCATACTATATCCGCAGGTGAAGGCATTGCCCCACGCTTGGGAGATTCATACATCTCTTGCCTAATGTACGCGGATGATATACTGATTTTAGACCTCACCCCAAAAGGACTCAATAATCGTCTTCAATTACTACATACATTCTCCGAAGAGCATTTCCTGAAAATAAACATCTCTAAAAGTAAGGTAATGTGTATGGAGGGGAGAAAAAAACTGAGGTTAGAAAACTTCAACTGGGAATTGGGAGGTCAAAAACTAGAAAGAGTGTCATCTTACGTATTTTTGGGCAAGGTTGTCAAAAGTAATTTAAGTAATAAACCCCATATTGAAAATAGCTCCCACAAGGCAAAATCACAGGGAAACGGCCTAAGGGCACTATATAAATCGACTGGTAAAAGACACTTTGGGTATTTGTTGGAGGCATTCCGGGCAAAAGTCCCCCCAACTCTGCTTTATGGCATAGAGTTTATCGACTTAGTTGAATGGGGTTTCTTAGACACTGTTGAGGGATCCCTCTTGAGAAGTTTAATCTCGGCTAATAATAGCTGTAGTACAGCTGCCCTTCGTTTGGAACTCGGGCTAAGAAGCAGCTGGGCACAGGGTTTGGCAGGAGTCATTCGCTGGGTAATATGCCTGATTAAGGGAAAGCCAGCAACATTAAGATCCCTAATCAAAAAAGAGTTGATGGGCCCACTAAAAGAGTATTCAATGCTTATAAAGAACTATAGGAAGGCCCTTACACTCTTGGATTTGGAGGAAGTCTCCCTCCTAGACCTTTCTACACAACAACTAAAGCTCACATTAAAAAATGCCACCTGGAAGTTGAGCTATGAAAGGGATCGTAACCTGATTTCACAAAAAAAGGGGACAAACCTAGCAGTTGACTCATGTTCGTTAAGACAAATACAACCATATGTCACTTGGAATATGCCCCATGGCTTGCGCCGCTTTTGGCTACTCCTCAGGCATGATCTACTCCCATTGAATAAGCTACTGGCCAAATGGTATGGCATATCCAACATATGTAATTTTTGTAGCAGCGCAGTCCAAGACTCCATACATGTCTTATTAGTTTGTCCAGCATTAATGGCCCATCGTCGGCTGTGGGTAAAGCCCGTATGTATTCAGCTTGGTATTTTATCTGCTAGATCTTTGATTGATGCAATCTTTTGTCCTCCGAATGAATTCTTTTGCCATAGAATTTTAATTTTTTTTAAATGTTTCTTAGAATTGTACCAGATGAATGGCATGACATTTTGTATATTTCTGTAAAATTGGTGGATAACATGTGGTCTAATTTTAATATGTTTAATCTGTATTCCTGTAATATGTGGATCTCCACGGAGTTCCAAAATCATATTTATAAATAAATAAATTGCATTGCATTCCTGATAATGCCCCTACAGTATACCAAGCTATCTCTAAGTTACATATCTCCGATTCTATACATCAGGACACGGGAGATTGGTCTGTGATGGGATGGTTCTGGGGACTACTGTCCACATGGGGATGGAAGATACTAATGTTCCTTGGAATGATTTTGGCCATCATTTTCTCCTGTTGTCTCTGTGTACAGTGTGGACCTCCAATATGTGGTCTTTGTGCACTATGTGTGTCCCGAAGCCTGTTTCACAGAAAACAGAGAATATTAGAATGATGTTACAGCAACAGCTCGATGACCTCATGGCCATTGATATCGACTCAGATTGACTTGAGTCCTTGGCGTTTGCCTGAGTAATGGCAAAAGGAGGGCCTGAGGTTCTGCGATTTCTGATTTTGTCCCGTATCTAGCCGCCATTTTGTGTCCTGCCGCCATTTTGTGTTGCCCTCACTCAGGCAGCACAGCGGACGGTGTGTTTTTGCGTTTCCAGCTGCTACGTGTCCTTTTAGTTGAAAAGTAACTCCATTGCTCTTGTTTACGAAACCTGATGTCAGGGTATGGCTGAGTTTGTTAATCTATGTCTGGCTCGATTGATCCTTGTCTTGACCGACTATTTGCCTTCTCCTATTCTTTCCTTATATTATCTTATCCGACTGGCCTTCGCTATTCTCTCCTTGTATTCTCCTATTACACAACTATCCTTTGAGGCACACAAATATGTCCAGCCACCTGCAAGAGGGGATTGTTGACGCCATCACTGATTCATTTGTTGGGAGGGGTAGCACACGGGGTCTGAGAGAGGGGCGTATTTGAGACACCTGATAGCAATTCAATTCAAAAGTGCTTTATTCGAGTGTATACTCATAAAAGCAAACATACACAAAATATTGACAATATTAAAATAGAATTAAATCTACAATCAGACACATTTACAAAGCACTATTAAATACATACAATACATTTGGTTAGAACAAAGTCTCGCAGTATTTACAAAAAAATTAAAAAGAATTCATAAGAGGTTTGATTTATACAAAAGCGAGCGGTGTCAATTTCAGTGAAACATTTCACATACAGAGAATAGTCCAATAACTAGCAGTCTCTGAATATCTATCAAGTTCATTATTATTCTAAAAGCTAAAGAAGATTTTATAGAAACAAATTTTACAGGCAGAGAATAGTTAAATAACTAGCAGTCTCTGTCTGATCACCCAGAGAATAGTTAATTGACTAGCAATCTCTGACGGATCGCCCATGCCCAGCCAATATATTTAGCTGTCGCTATTGATATCCATGTTAATGGGCTTGAGCATATAATGCGCAGAGCAACGGAACTGCAAGTAGTACCAAGGTTCCTACAGATAGGAGCTAACCAAGCACGTCGAGGGACACAATATGCTTTACAAGAGAACAGAAAATGTCCAAGAGTTTCCTTCCCCGTTCCACAGGCTGGGCAGATGTCACTCCCCCCTGAGCCCCATTTGGCTGTCAATGATCTTATAGGGAGGGCTCCAGCTCTCAGTTGGAATAGGAGCTTCCTGTCTCCTGGTTTAGAAACAATGTCCCAATACGACTCCAAAACCAGGTACAGTTTTACCTCAAGGAATCCAACGGACATAGACCCATTACTCGAATTACTCAAACTCTTATTAGCAACATGTTCCCAGTATATAATTTTTAGGGCTGACTTGGTAGGAAATGATGCACCTGTTGGATCAAGCCATATAGAACTTAATCCAAGCTCGTAAAGTGTTGCCTTCAGTGAATTGAGCCAACTAATTCTATGAAAACAGTCCGCCTTTATGACATCAATAAAACCTTCGGCATAATGCGCAAGCTCGAGGGTAGTCCATAATCTTCGCCAATATAGAATTGGACGTAGTCTGGCTAGGTCCTTGATTTGCTTCCTACTAAGCTCATATCTTAAAGGCAGGAGATGAGTGCTTTTCGGGGTACCAGTGAGTAATCTTAGGAATTTATTTTCAGATCCCTGTAAAGAGTTCAAGTTTTCAAAGCCCCATATCTCCGCACCATAAAGTCCCGACCCTATAGCCTTCGCTTCATAGACCAATAAAGCTGGCTTAATAGGTTTGGTCAGAGATTTCCTATGTTCCATATTAATGGCACCCGACAATTGCTTATGTCGCAGAGTGGCGATGTTTATATGCTGGCTCCATCTACTGTTATCTGCAATGAGAATTCCTAGATATGTAAATGAGTTTACCACCTCAAGAGGCCGCCCACTCATGATGATGTTAGACTTACAGCTACAATGTGGTTTAAAAGCCATGAGTTTGGTTTTAGTGGCGTTCACCCCTAACCCATGCTCCCCACAAAAATTCTCAAAAATACACAGAGCACGCTGCCAACCACTAGGCGTTTTCGACATAATAAGCGTGTCGTCGGCAAACATTAATATAGGGATTTTTAACCCTGAGAGAGATGGAGCGTCTACGGGAGCTGTTACCATACGGGGGACAACGCCATTTATATACAGAGTGAAAAAGGTTGGGGCCATTGAACACCCCTGTCGAACCCCCCTTTCAACTGGAAATTCATCTGTGACCATGTCATGCCCTCCCCACTGGATTTTGGCAAAAGTGAGCTCATGTAATCGCATTACCAAGGTCAATAATTCCTCAGGGACCCCCAAACTCTGTAAAACTTGCCACAGTTTTGCCCGTGGGACCAGGTCGAAGGCAACCCTCAAATCAACAAATGCTGCATAAAGGCTGCCTCCTCCCAGCACCACAGTTTTCCACTGAAGCAGTTGAAAGCGGAACACTTGGTCAAACGTGCTAGTTGCCCTTCTGAATCCTGCTTGGTACAGTGATATAATATTGTTGTCCTCTGCCCAATCTAGGAGCCTATTTACCACCACACGGCCGACTATTTTTTGTACAGTGTCGATAAGGCCTATTGGCCTATAATTACCCGGCTGTGCACGGTCTCCCTTTTTAAACACAGGGATAATCACCGCACCTCTCCAAAAGGCAGGGACATCAGCACCCTTGGCAATAAAATTGATGAGCATATAGATATATTTGCACCACCGCTCTTTATCATTTAAAAAGATATCTGCAGGAACGCCATCTGATCCTGGTGCGCGTCCTCTGTGCACAACGTTTATAGCAGTCAAAACCTCTTTATCATTAAAAAGATTACCGTGGGAAAAAGACATATTAATACTGTCCTCCCCTCTAATCTGTGTATTGAAAGCGTACTGCGAGCTAAAAAATTCAACCCAAGCTTCCTGAGGTACGTTATTATTAGGGGATTCCTCTACTCTCTCGCTACCCCATTTAACGATATTCCAGAACGCTCTGGAATCCTTTCTTTCACTTGCTTTTTTCAGTTTACACCAGTGTAGCTCATCCCAGTCTCTTTTAGCTTTCACTATGCAGGCTTTATAATTCTTTCTGGCTAGACGAGTGTTTTCTGCCACCCTCATTTTAATTGCCTGCCCTAGAGCCAGACGTGCAGCCCTACATTTAGCATTGTACCATTTAGCATCTTTACTAGCTCTAGCCCCATTTCGCCTAACAGGTTTCAAGAAATGTTTTTTAATCTTGGCGAACAGGGTATCATGAATGTTAACCACTTCCTTCAGGCCAGAGGGGAAAACACTAATTAATTCCAAAGCAGATATAGCTTGGTCAGTTTCGTAATTAATATTGTCAATAGCCTGTTGATTGGTCACAATACTGGCCCATTTAAGCCTACGCATGTTATTTTCTGGGATAACTGTGGGCAGGGCAAGAGTATTTAAAGAAGTAGGATTTGTCCCAACGGCCCACCATTTGTGCTCCACACATAAAGGATTGTGATCGCTCTCAGGTCTCATAACGACCTCCATATCACGGACAGATGACCACAGCGATAAGCTGCAAATAACATAATCTATCCTAATTTTATGTCTTCCATTATCAAAGGTCATGGAGCCTTTTCTATCCAAAGCTGTACGTCCGTTCAAAGCTCTCAGACCTTTTTCTAAGCACAGTGCATGCAGACCTATAATTTCCTCAGTCCAACGGGTAACTGGCTTCAGATCTAACGCAGGAATGCCCCATTGGGAGTCCTCTTCTGCTCCAATAGAGACCTCACCTAAGACCAGGGGCTCAAACGTCCTATTAAAATCGCCTGCTATCACCACCTTATTATCTGGGGAAAATTTACCAAGGAGGTTTCCCAATGCAATGAAAACATCAGATCTAACACCCTTAACATTCCTAGCGTATATATTTTATATATCTAGTGACCCTGTTTCATCACTGGTTACCCTGACTAACTGAATGTCGTTATGACTAGTCTCAATATTTGTTATTTTAAGTTTGAGGGTTTGTCGGACCCAGATTGTAAGACCCCCCATTGGCCTCCCTTTCGGGCCTTTTGCTGCTGGCACAGAAAAATTTAGATATCCTAGCGCAAATACAGGTTCACATGCCCACGTCTCTTGAAACATACACACATCATATAAATTAACAAAGCCAAGCCAGTCCCCACAATCTAGTTTGGAGCATAGCCCAGCCAAGTTCCAAGAGATAAGATTCCCCACCCCGGTTGGACAATCAAGTTGAACATCAGAAGTTAAAGTCAAAGAAGAGGACACTCCCGCCACTGTTACCGCTGAACTTGCCTGCGCTAGAGAGCTTATAGGATTCAAATGGACAACCTCATTACCTTTGTGGACATTCAGGGAGCATATTCTCTGGGCTTTTACACCTGATGGTACTGTACATTTACCCCCTTGAAGTCAATCACAGTCTTTCAAATTGGAGAGGGTTGAAAACCTATTCTCAAGATTTATTCCCCACTCAGAGGATTTAGCAACATTCTTCCCCTTTGCAGAGACCACATTCCATTTTGTTCTTAATGTGCACCGATTAGAAACCCCCCCTTTCCAATAGTAAAAAAAGTCTAGGGTAAGCGGGACAATATCAGTGGACCTTCGCTGTGGAGGTAGGAGATTGGGCAAGATGTTGATTAACACCTCAGGGTCTGCAAAATTCAAAACAACACAGTCACCCCTGAATCTTTTTGGGCTGCTACCTATCCACTCCACCCTCCTAGCCATAACTAGTTCCTCTGCCAGTTGTTGCTTACCTCAGGGGGTTATTACCATGTTGGTGGTTAGCCAGTATAAGGTTTTAGACAGCAATGAAGATGTAGTTTCGACCTGTCCTGGTTCCAGTTTAGGAACGTTAGCTAGAACAAGGACTAAGGGGGAAGCCTCAACTATAAGCTCAACCGAGCCTTTTGCATGTGCCTGCTCTGGAAGTACAACAGGAGGGACAACTACCCCTTGTACACCCTCCCCTGACACTACTTGTGAAGCCACAGGGTGATTAGACAAGGGGAATGCTCCTCCCTCACCCCCTCCCTCAGGGCTTGATGTTCCATTCTTTAACTCAATCTTATTTATCATTTCTGCAGGCAGTTTTTCTACTTCCTCCAAAGTTTTGCTCAGAAGACCCCCTAATCGTTTGACTTTGTTAGTAAGCTTATCTATCTTTCCCACCAGTGGCTTTACAATTCCATGGATCTTAGTGTCTATCATAGCCAGCAACTTACCAAACTGCTCATTGGTTAAAGACACATCGACTACGTCAAGTAACCCTTCATCCTCCACCACAATATTGCTCGTGGGGATGCAGGCTTCTTACGACTTGAGCGGAGCCCTCCCCGCTTTTTCTGACCCTTTTTTGCTCCTCTAGTAGTGCTGGGGGTGTAGATCAGCCTCATTTTCACTATCACTAACCTCAAGTACACAATTAGTCTGGTCCAGGAGAGCATTGTCATCAGATTCAGGTAATACAACCGGAAGACTACTATTAGCTAAGTTCGGGGATTGAACAGAGTCAGGTGCGGACAAGATTGATGTAGGAGACTTAGGAGAAGCACCCAGCCCAAGTGAGGATCTCCTCTCACTATTAATTTTAGCAACTACCTGCACTAAGTAGTTGTCCATGGTGTTTTTTACCAGGGAAAGTTTTTTGCTAGGCATACCACACTAATAAGACAGAAAACAGAACCCTCCCCGAAACACAATATAAATACGCTGGAAGTACCCCAGTCTCTCCAATCGGATTAGGCACAGAGCAATGAAAAGCAATGCCTAATAGTGTCCAAGATCCTCCTCACCTGTAAAAACAAGCAGAATAACTTGCCCAGCCGAGTCTCTGCCTGTCTCGGACTGTCTTAGACTGTCCGCCCTTAGTCCGGGCTTCGTCCGGCGCGTCCCGCGCGCGTCCTCGCGAGGCGAGGGCCCTGCCGGTGCTTTATGCACCTCCTGGCGCGCTGTTTGCAGGCGTCGTCACAGTGCCCCTAAGGATGCTGGGGGATGTGGTCCGGCCGGCGGAGCCAAGCCCGGCCGGTCGGTTGCTGGTGTTGTATGGCGGAGCCAAGCCCGGCCGCAGAGGAGGAAGGTCAGGAATCTCGGGTAGAGCAGCAAGCGTTGAACAAAAGAAAACAAGGGACTCAGCCCCTGCCGGTGCTTTATGCGCCTCCTGGCGCGCTGTTTGCAGGCGTCGTCACAGTGCCCCTAAGGATGCTGGGGTATGTGGTCCGGCCGGCGGAGCCAAGCCCGGCCGGTCGGTTGCTGGTGTTGTAATGGCGGAGCCAAGCCCGGCCGCAGAGGAGGAAGGTCAGAAACCTCGGGAATAGCAGCAAGCGTTGAACAAAAGAAAACAAGGGACTCAGCCCCTGCTGTATGCGCCTCCTGGCGCGCTGTTTGCAGGCGTCGTCACACTGCCCCTAAGGATGCTGGGGGATGTGGTCCGGCCGGCGGAGCCAAGCCCGGCCGGTCTGTTGCTGTTGTTGTAATGGTGGAGCCAAGCCCGGCCGCAGAGGAGGAAGGTCAGGAACCTCGGGAAGAGCAGCAAGCATTGAACAAAAGAAAACAAAGGACTCAGCCCCTGCCGGTGCTTTATGCGCCTCCTGGCGCGCTGTTTGCAGGCGTCGTCACAGTGCCCCTAAGGATGCTGGGGGATGTGGTCCGGCCGGCGGAGCCAAGCCCGGCCGGGCGGTTGCTGGTGTTGTAATGGCGGAGCCAAGCCCGGCCGCAGAGGAGGAAGGTCAGGAACCTCGGGTAGAGCAGCAAGCGTTGAACAAAAGAAAACAAGGGACTCAGCCCCTGCCGGTGCTTTATGCGCCTCCTGGCGCGCTGTTTGCAGGCGTCGTCACAGTGCCCCAAAGGATGCTGGGGGATGTGGTCCGGCCGGCGGAGCCAAGCCCGGCCGGTCGGTTGCTGGTGTTGTAATGGCGGAGCCAAGCCCGGCCGCAGAGGAGGAAGGTCAGGAACCTCAGGTAGAGCAGCAAGCGTTGAACAAAAGAATACAAGGGGCTCAGCCCCTGCCGGTGCTTTATGCGCCTCCTGGCGCGCTGTTTGCAGGCGTCGTCAAAGTACCCCTAAGGATGCTGGGGGATGTGGTCCGGTCGGCGGAGCCAAGCCCGGCCGGTCGGTTGCTGGTGTTGTAATGGCAGAGCCAAGCCCGGCCGCAGAGGAGGAAGGTCAGGAACCTCGGGTAGAGCTGCAAGCGTTGAACAAAAGAAAACAAGGGACTCAGCCCCTGCCGGTGCTTTATGCTTGCAGATCGTGGAGGAGTCTGTAAATTGATCGGGTCTAGTTGCTGTGTTTGCATTCCTGATAATGCCCCTACAGTATACCAAGCTATCTCTAAGTTACATATCTCCGATTCTATACATCAGGACACGGGAGATTGGTCTGTGATGGGATGGTTCTGGGGACTACAGTCCACATGGGGATGGAAGATACTAATGTTCCTTGGAATGATTTTGGCCATCATTTTCTCCTGTTGTCTCTGTGTACAGTGTGGACCTCCAATATGTGGTCTTTGTGCCACTATGTGTGTCCCGAAGCCTGTTTCACAGAAAACAGAGAATATTAGAATGATGTTACAGCAACAGCTCGATGACCTCATGGCCATTGATATCGACTCAGATTGACTTGAGTCCTTGGCGTTTGCCTGAGTAATGGCAAAAGGAGGGTCTAAGGTTCTGCGATTTCTGATTTTGTCCCGTATCTAGCCGCCATTTTGTGTCCTGCCGCCATTTTGTGTTGCCCTCACTCAGGCAGCACAGCGGACGGTGTGTTTTTGCGTTTCCAGCTGCTACGTGTCCTTTTAGTTGAAAAGTAACTCCATTGCTCTTGTTTACGAAACCTGATGTCAGGGTATGGCTGAGTTTGTTAATCTATGTCTGGCTCGATTGATCTCTGTCTTGACCGACTATTTGCCTTCTCCTATTCTTTCCTTATATTATCTTATCCGACTGGCCTTCGCTATTCTCTCCTTGTATTCTCCTATTACACAACTATCCTTTGAGGCACACAAATATGTCCTGCCACCTGCAAGAGGGGATTGTTGACGCCATCACTGATTAATTTGTTGGGAGGGGTAGCACACGGGGTCTGAGAGAGGGGCATATTTGAGACACATGATAGCTTGTTTTTCAACTTTTCTCATTGGTCCGTTCTATATACGAAAGGAGTAAATGATTGTAAATATGTTACTATAAGAGATTGTGCGTCACGGATTGAAGTGGCAGTCTCCTTAGAACCCACCTTGAGTGTAACTTCTAGGATAACTGTGCTTAGCTGGAGCTAATAAACCTGGCTTCCACGCTCAACGGAGTGTCTTGTGTCTCTGTTTTATACAAGGCAGGTGAACTCGGGGATTAAGGCGTGCCCTGCGCCGCCCGGCCCATAAGGCCCAGTTCTCCAAGTGCGGGGGTGGCTTTTCTTATTTTCCCAGATCTCATCACTTCAGTTATTGGTTGTGGCTATTCCAAGCCAGTAAATTTGAGGGATATTACAGGTGGACCTTTTTTCCAGACGCTCTCTATTTTGCCAGCTGCACTTGAATGTATTTACTGTGTACTGGAAGGATCATGCAGGATTGTGAAAAGAGAGGATAACTCCAGCGCGGGGTTGCTAATCTCATCTTGTCTTGACTTATCGTATCATAAGCAGCAGGTTCAAATGGCCGGTGCTATGTGCGTGGGCACCTTCCCGCACTCTTAGTCCCTACCCAACCCCCACGTTCGCAGCCGCCTATCCACTGGTCTAAGCCACTCCAGTAGCCTGTGGCCCGTGCTTTGGCTCCTAAACACGCCCCCCCAAATGCACCACCGCCACCGACCACCAGGGGGGAGTCACACGTAGGGGAGCAAGTTAGCCGTCGCAACCGTGCCCCAATCAGGAAGGTGGGACCAGCAGTGGTAGCAGCGAGCTAGGGGGATTGGCGGGGGCAGGGGAAGCAGAACCAAGGCTAGGAAGACCTAGCTGCCGAGCGTCCTGAGCGACTGAGCGGCAGGCAAAGGAGGGCGGTGGAATGGGAGTGAGAAAAGCAGAATGGAGCAGAGCGGGGGGCGAGGCGGGCGGAACAGGGACTTGGACCTAGGGTTCAGCTGTACGTTGGGGGCTCTCCTACTAGGGACCTACACCAAGCCGGTGGCTTGGGCATAACAGGAGGAGGGATGGATCGAGGGGAAGTCTGGAACAGGGGGGGGGGCACAATGCGACCAGGGGGGAGGGAGGTCTTAGTCTTGGGAGCGGCTCAAGGGCTCACCTTAACTCCGAGCTGAGTAACTAATACCGCCTCCACTCACCACCACTCACAGTCACTACGACTCGCAGCCAGCACCTCGACCTCAGTCCGCAGGTCGCAGTGGCTCGCAGCCTGCACCTGCGTTAGTTAGCCCGCCACAGTCCGCCACAGCCTCAGCCACAAACCGCCACCACCTCCGTTGCATCGCTCACCTGACTCCTCCCACCGACCACAACCTCTCCTGCATCAGTACTTTCTACGCGCTCTGCAATATGCCTCCGTCGGTCAGTGGTTCGCGGCCTCTAGGATCATGACATCAAAAACCAGAAGCCGAGCAATTGATTATTTCACAAGGAGATGATGAAAGGAGTGCTGGAACTTTTAAGACACTGACCCCCGTCACAGATATGGGTTGAGTCCATCATCGTTGTTTAGCTCATTTCGCCACCCCAGTTTAGACACAGCTATATGCAAATCAGTCTTGACCCTGTGCCTATTGGGAACAGTCCAGCCCGAACTCTAAGCAATGTCTTGCCTAGACTGAAAACAGTGCAAAAGGGGGTGGTGATGGACGGAGCATCTGAATCAATCAAACACTCACACCCAGTCAAAAGAACTGTGTTTATTCCATCACCGTTCTTTAGCCCACTCTGCCACCCCAGTTCAGACATGGCTATATGCAAATCAGTCTGACCCTGTGCATCATGGGAACAGTCCAGCCCGAACTGCCAAGCCATGTCCTACCTGGACCGGAAACAAGCTTCTGAGGACCGGTTTCTGGCATTCCAGCCGTTTTCAGCCCGGCTTGCTTGAATTCAGTGGCAAAGTGAGCAAGGGACTCACGTCTGAGCATACCCTGTTACACTTATGGCGGTCAAAAGCGGTACAAAAGGGGGCGGTGATGGACGGAGCATCTGAATCAATCAAACACTCACACCCAGTCAAAAGATCTGGTTTTAATCCATCACCGTTCTTTAGCCCTCTCTGCCACCCCAGTTCAGATATGGCTATATGCAGACTGAAACAAGCATCCTGTGACCGGTTTTGGGGTAACACCCCTCATCAGCCAGGCTAACTTGAATCCAGGGGCAAAGTGAGCTAGGGACTCACATCTTGGCATACCCTGCCAACTTAGCATGAACAAAGCAAACACAAGGAGATGATGGACGGAATAAATAAAAATGACTTTCACTCTCCTTTTCCTTTCTTTGAATGGCATTTAGTTTGTGGTTCTGCATGTTTTTCAGTTGTTAAATGTTTACACTGGTGAGGGCTATTTCCCTTTCAGTGGGATTTCATCACTTGTTATAGGTTTAAACCTAAAACCAGATAGCCTACCTAAAGGGTATGCTTCCGCACATTGATGACTCAGTGTATGTATTACATGAGTTTGTGGCAACCTAGCTCTAAGTTTTGTCACTTTAACCCAAAACAGTTTATGCTTAATTGGGCTGCTGTTTGAATCCTTGAAATTCATTTTGTTGCCAATACTGTAGATTATCATGAAAGGATTGTACACAGTAATACGTATCACACACAATAAGCGTGAATAATTCAGGATCCATATTTTCAAGTGCAAGTAGTAAAGCCTGCTGTTCAGCCTGCTGGTATGCAACTGTTACCACGGATTTTTTACAACGCATACCATTACAACGGATACTATTACAACGCAGGTCATTTTACAACGGATACCTTTACATCGCATTACACTACAACGCACATACTATTACAACGCATACCATTACATCGTAAGTATAATTATAGGTAAGTTTATCTTTTTTTATCTACATTGGGTTTTGGGGTACAGGGGTATTTTTAGGTTTTAGGGCTAGGTTTGGGTTTTGGGGTACAGGGGTATTTTTAGGTTTTAGGGCTGGGTTTGGGTTTTGGGGTACAGGGGTATTTTTAGGTTTTAGGGCTGGGTTTGGGTTTTGGGATACAGGGGTATTTTTAGGTTTTAGGGCTGGGCTTGGGTTTTGGGGTACAGGGGTATTTTTAGGTTTTAGGGCTGGGTTTGGGTTTTGGGGTACAGGGTATTTTTAGGTTTTAGGGCTGGGTTTGGGTTTTGGGGTACAGGGGTATTTTTAGGTTTTAGGGCTGGGTTTGGGTTTTGGGGTACAGGGGTATTTTTAGGTTTTAGGGCTGGGTTTGGGTTTTGGGGTACAGGGGTATTTTTAGGTTTTAGGGTTGGGTTTGGGTTTTGGGGTACAGGGGTATTTTTAGGTTTTAGGGTTGGGTTTTGGGGTACAGGGGTATTTTTAGGTTTTAGGGCTGGGTTTGGGTTTGGGGTACAGTGGTATTTTTAGGTTTTAGGGTTGGGTTTGGGTTTTGGGGTACAGGGGTATTTTTAGATTTTAGGGTTGGGTTTGGGTTTTGGGGTACAGGGGTATTTTTAGGTTTTAGGGTTGGGTTTGGGTTTTGGGGTACAGGGGTATTTTTAGGTTTTAGGGTTGGGTTTGGGTTTTGGGGTACAGGGGTATTTTTAACCTATTTTTACAAATAAAAAAATTAAAATTAATTTAATTAAAAATTTACCAAAAATAATATTTAACAAATAATTAAATTAAATAATTTATAAATATAATATACTATTAATTAAATTAAATAATTATTAAATATTTACAACATATTTTAAAATTATAAATTATTATTATATACTTACCTATACTTACGTTGTAATGGTATGCGTTGTAATAGTATGTACGTTGTAGTGTTTTGCGTTGTAATGGTATGCGTTGTAAAATGACTTGCGTTGTAAAAAATCCGTTGTAATTGTATGCGTGCTAAAAGTACGCGTTGTAACATCATATATCCAGCCTGCTGCACAGTGCAGTGTCCTAGAGACTGCTTGCAAGTGAATTGAGGTTGGAAAATGCCAACCAACATAACACCAATAATGATGGTGCATGTGGCTGTTTAGAGCCTAAAGCAAGTTGAGCTGAAGCGTCACTGTATATATTATATGTATACTAACCAACAGGCAGAACAGTAGATGGCAAAAGATCAACATGCTCATACTGTAGAAATTATTGTGTATGCAAAAAAAGATCAAAGACGAAGTCCTCATTAACAGCTGTTAAGGACAGTGTTCATTGTATCCATCTAGGGTGGAGGGCTTTAGCATTAGAATTTCTAGCCTTTGTGAGAGCTTCTAAAGCTGTCACAGGTGTAATGACAATGCGTTTTCCTTGAGCAAGTTACTGTTTAAGGATGTCCATCAGCACCACAGTTAGTATTTTCTCAATGGAAGCAAAACACATTTCTGCTCCAGAATATAAGTGTGATTTAAATGCTACAGGTGTTGTTTCACCCTTCGATAAAGGTGATATTTTTGTGTTTAGATTTAGATTCTGTATGCATTTCCCTATTCATGCCTTTATATAGGTATAATTCACATTGCCCTTATATAGGCATAGAAATCCAGTCCTTACTTAGTCATAGCCCATGCTACCCAAATACAGGCATGGCTACTTACATCCGTTCATCTACTTCACAACGACTTCTTGGAAAACCAGACTTTTAGGCTTTAGGGACTTTCCCTTGCCTGGATATTGATTTCTCCAAATACTCATTTATTATGCATGAACATCTATTCCTTAGGGGTTCATTCGTGACGTTCATATGCCCGAATTTTACGTCAATACTGGCATTCCTAAACACCTTCAAGGTATAAATATACCCTCACTTGCTATGGCAAAGTACGGTGTGGTTCAGTGTGGTTCGTTGCAGTCCGACTACCTACTTGCACGACACAGCTCGCCACAGCAAGTACAGAAGGAAGCCAACTCCCCAGCTGACCCACTGACCAGAAGCTAACAACCTCCTGTCGAGAATCCAGCTCCAGTGTTTCTGAGTCCCCTTGCGGGGTGTTGGGAAATCGAGTCCCAGGAAAGAGATACCAACCTCTCTCATTCTAAGGTATGGAGCTGATTAGAACCTAGAGAAACCTTTGGCAATTCTTGGCAAAACTAAACTATAGCTAAGACAGCACCTCCTTCTTCCCTCATACTAGACCTAGGTTAGGTACACTGGGGTAGGCGTATTTTAGAAGCACCAGTTGAGTATTTTAGCCTGTGTTATTTATGTATGTATTTTTATATATGTCATAGCAACAGACAATGCAATTACAGTATTATTTTATATTACTGTTTATGCTGTACGCGTTATATTTTGCATTCTGTCTAACGATTATAGCAGTTCACCTCTCTTGCATGAGAAAGAAGACTGCTCAATAAACCTTTTTTATTGAAACGCCCGTCTCTCTATTTTCTGTGCAAACTCTGTGGAAACGAAGCATGCACGATTGACTGAGTGAAATAGTTATCTATTGTTTCCACGACTTTGAAGATATTGTTCCACCTCTAAGGGAAACAAAGTTGTCATGTGTATGCGGTTGTCAGAGACTAATCCTTTTTTGTTCATTCAAGAAAGTTTCTAGTGACCTCTGAGTTAGCTGGCACACATAATTAAGTTTAATGCACTCAATAGAGGCATATTGACCTCAGTCCTATGTCAAATCTATAGTGTATATTATTCCAATGCGCAGAGCCTATTAGGGCTATAGGTACTACACTACATGGCGCCCAATGGTTTGTTAAGGCACTGATTTAATGCTAGATACAGAAGTAACTCAGTCGTGCTTTTCTCAGAGACCCCCTACTCATAATACTCAAATAGATGTCTGTAGTTGGTAAGGGATAAATAAATGCTATAGATGAGTAGGATGAAAAATCCTATGTATTAGCTTTTTGGTTTGTTCATCATTGAAGGATACAGTGTTCCAAAATATTGTGCACCTTTTCTTTGTTTCCTTGAAGCTGGCTCTGCAAACTTTCATTGAAATGGCTGACGAAGATACTGCCTCAACAGCAGTTACCGGCGGAGAATCCGTACCAGTTTTTACCTTAACAGGTTTTAATGAAACCAACGAGAATGCATTAATCATTCCTCCAAATTTAAGGAAAGCCATCACTATAAAACCTATAAAACATGGCCTATCATCAAGAGTTGGTAGAGCAGTTTTTATGATAGAGGCACATGAATATCAACATACAGAGGTATTCTATTCAAGGATAGTATTCCCAGAATCAAATCCAGTAACACATTTGTTTCACTTCTACAAAGAAGATGAACCACCGGATGAATATATTCCTTTTGAGGATATTGAAATTCCACTTACATACCAGGAGCATGAGCTCTGGTTTAAAGGCGCCCAAAAACATTTAAATCACTTTACCAGGCTTGGTCCACTAGGTAGACCAGGAGCAACATACCGGTTTTAGCTGGCCATACACCACATCCTGACATGGAAGAAATGTCAGACGTAGAGTTACTAGCTCAACTGAAAGAGTTAATCAAAATCTACAGACATTTGGTTTACTATGTCATGCAGACTCTTACAGTCCAACCTCCAATAGGAATACACTAAAAATTACACCACAGACTTGATACGCAGTCATGGGTAAATTACCCGCAAAACGTGAACAAATTCCATTCTGGGTATTTCCTAATACTAGCCCTCATGAAAAACACAGAATTTTAACAATCTGTTTTCCAATGGGGATCACACCACATCTGGAGGACCGCACCACTTGGGATACAGTCTTCGCTGCTATCTACACTAAAACATAAAGTGTTCCGTCTATGGCGGTAATACCTGACGTCCTGAAACAGATTCAAAACGAATACTGGGCAGAGTCTGCTCTAAATTTAGGTATGAAGTTACTGAAAAATTTTAACCAGGTGTCATCAATAATATTTTCTAATATTAAAGGAGAAGCAGCATCAGTGGCGATCTTTCAGAAATTAAGGGAATTTGATGTAACAGAACAACCGCAAGAACTAGCCAGATTAACTGAAAAATCCTATGAAGAATTATGCAGAGACAGTCTGGGTGGGAAACCAGTGAAGCCACAACTGTCTGAAAGTCCTGAAAATGTCTTTACTAAAAACACTCCTGCCACTTCTAAAAAGAAGTGGGAAAATAGCAAACAAACTTCCAAAGAGAAGCGTTCTCATTCCTGAGGTAGATCTCTGCGAAAGGAGCCCTCTGAAAGGAGGTACAACCTCAGGAATAGGGATAATTTGAGAACACATGATAGATATCAAGATACTGATACACGTTCCTCTCGTACCTTTCAGACTTCGTCACAGAAATCCGAAAGAAAAGGACGGTCAGAAAACAAAGAAGAAAGCGTGAAGTCCAAAGACGATCAACACGTTCAGAAAAGTAAACCAAAAACTCAATTCACCAAAAAGAAGGTAACAGGTCTAAAAATCAGACATGCTGAGGATCTTGAGGACACAACTCAAGAACGCAGAATGGGCTCAGACAATGTTGGACAGCGCAGCAGAAGTAACAATAGCTCACCAGAACCTTAAGGGACTTTTGGAGACAGTGGGCTTGAATGAGGACATTCAAGTTGAAACTGCAGACACCAGGGTTAGCTCTCCACATAGGTTATATGAAATAAGTCTCCGGATGGAGAGAGACATACCAAGGAAAGTAAAAGCACTGTTTTGGGAGAGACTTTCAAAGGGTTATGATATACGTCTAGCAGAAGGGGACTGGCTGGCCACCAGAATTTGTCAGGGAGTGCCCACATGGCGAAGACATTATTATGCCAGCCTTCTCTAACCATGTTCCAATACAGTTAAAATATACCTATGCCAGGAAATGTGCAGTTGCCCAAGCCCCAGCATTATATAAAAATCATGTAGGATGGGATGCGGATTCACCCCACCATAAAATCCAGTTTAAAAATTACCCAACTGCACAAAGGCAGTATCCAGTTAAGCAAGAAGATAAAAAACAGGTCAGGGAGATCTTAGATCAACTTGAATACCAAGGGGTGATTGAAACATGCACCTCATCATTGAACAATCCTTTGTTTCCTGTCTCCAAACCAGACAATACATATCGTCTAGTATTGGATTACAGACATCTAAACTCTTGTTGCAAAAACATTTGCAGTGCAAAATGCACACAGTACAGCATTAATGAATAACATTGTGCGTAAAAAATATAAAACCACATTAGATATTTCTAACAGTTTCTTTTGTCAAAATATTGCACCTGAAAGTAGGTATTTGACCGCTTTCTCAATAATAGGGAAACAACGTCACTTCTGTCATCTTCCTCAAGGATTCAAGAATAGTCCTGGGTTATTCGCAGCAAGAGTAATAGAGTTACTACAAACTTATGATGATGAGGCATTGTCTTACGTTGATGATATCTACATCACGGACGATGACCTGGATGGGCACTTGAACAGGGTGAACACCATTATACTTGGCTTTGCCTCTGAGGGATATAAATTCAATTTAAAGAAATCAAGAATTGCCCATCTCAGTGTCCTTTTTCTAGGATATGAACTTCCAAGTGAAGGGAAAAGCCTGGCAGACAACTTTTTAGAAAAGTGTGCGCTGGTCCAACCTCCAAAAACGCAGAAAAACTTACAGTCAGTTCTAGGTTTCCTAAATTTTGGAAGAACTTACATTTTTAACTACGCAGAAAGGGTTAAGCCTCTCTACAAATTAATCAAACCTGATTTTAAAACAGTAAACTGGACACAAATTTTGCATTCACTCCAAAAAGACAAGTTAGCAACAAAACATTTGCAAACATGCGTAAATGTATGCAGCTTAGTGATTCAAATCATTCAGGGTCACTGCGTATTCACCTATTTAACTTTTAATGAAGGTGAAAAAGTACCAATCGCATTCAAATCACATTTATATACACAGGCAGAAATGAAATTCACTACAACAGAAAACATTCTGACAGCTGTTTAAACGGCTATAGCAAGAGAAAGAGCTCTAGCATAGGGAAAAAGCATTATGGTCGTAACTCCCGTACCTGCCTTAGAGGCAGTGACAAAAGTGAGCATTCCAAATGCTAAAGCTTTACATCCAAGATGGATACAATGGGTTAATTCTCTTACTGCAACTGATGTTGAATATGTTTTTGATCCATATTTAAAAACACAGGCATTCCTGCAATACGAACAAGAATGTCCTCGGCCTACTGAAATTCTGCCTCTAGACCAGTATGTATGTCTAATTTATACTGATGGAGCAGCTCAACCCGCTACGGAGGTTAAACAAGCTTATAGTGCAGCATGCGCAATCGTTAAAGGTCATATGTGCAATGGAAAATTCAGACTGATGGTGACAAAAACACAGTCGCTAGGAGATTGTACAGCTCAGTGAGCTGAACTACAAGCATTCGAAATGGCACCTGAAAATACGGATCGCGAATTCCCCACACTCATCGGGTGCGATTCTTTCTATTGTGGTCAATCCTACAATGAATATTTAAAGAATTGGCTTCAAAACGGTTTCAAAGATGCAAAAGGTGGCACAATTAGGCATACAACGCTTTGGGAACAAGTAGTTCAGTTACAAGAAGGACTACAAAGCACTCTTTTTTTTGGTCCTCATTTTCCCACCATGGTTTACCCGATAGAGTCAACAGAGAGCGACATACTTCCACAGTAAAACTGGATGGGACCGCCTACCATTAGGTCGGCCTCACCAATCAGTAGTGTCACTAACTCCTGGACCCACAAGCAAGAAACCATCAAGGAGCGAAATTGCTGCAATCGTATACCAACAACTAGGACCGGACTGGTATACTTAGGTGCATTAGAAAAGGGAGAAGAAAATCAAAGCAGCGTAATCATTGGATCATGGGGAAAAAAACCAAATAAAAAAAACATCATCGAGTTCACTGTTGGTCCCACTTAAAGAGGTGCCAAAAGGATCTTTTATCTTGATTACCGGATCTCACCAAGCCCAACTTTGACACCTGCAATACAGATGCCCTCCAGTCGAGAAAGGAGGGTGGTGTTGAATCCTTCCATTTTTTTTACAAATTTCCCTCCTGGCCAACAAGATGGAGTAGAAAAGGAGATCTTTAGCCGGGCCTCTAACTTCATCCTTGACCCCAAATATTGTGAGAGCAGGATTTATCAAAACTTGGAAACCCAAGGAGGTCGTGAGTGAAGCACTTATAGAATCCCAGAAGGGAGACAAAAGGGGACAGTCAAAGAACATGTGTAGGTCTGAGGCAGCCATTATACCACATTTAGCACATGCCACAGGTGAGTCCTTATAAAATTTTGATAGCCTCTGTGGTGAATAGTAGGCCCTATGGAGAGTGAAGAGGTGGTTCCTTCGGAGCCAGGCTGGCTTGACAATGTCCCCAGCTGAAGCGTTTCCAAATCATAGTCAATGAAGGAGGGCCCCCACAGTTTCTCAGGCAGTTGGAATTCGCCATCGATCTCAGCTGACATTAAGTTATATCATAACGAGACCTCCTTTCTGGCCGGAGATTTATCAAGAAAAAGGGACTCTAGATGACTACCTCCTCCAACTGGGAATCTGCTCCTAACAATGGTCTGTGAATGAGCCCAGCTGGCAATCTGAAGATATTTAAACCTAGAAAGGTTTGACCCTATTCTATCTTTCAAAGATTCCCATGGTACCAGACAGCCTTCTATTAACAAATCGCCCCATACCTCCAACCCCGCTTCTCTCAAGGGCAAGGCAAGACTATCAGTGAGCCAACCTGGACTCTCAGGTGAATCCCACAACAGTGACCTACTCGAAAAATACCCCAACCTTATGGAGCTCGTAAGCGTAACCCACGTTTTCACCATTCCCTGCAAAACCTTCAGTTTTATCTTTTAAAAAAAATTAGGATCTCCAAATTTAAACAGAAAACCCACCTGTGCTGCACCTGCCCCTCTAAGCATGGCCCCAAACATGCAACCAATCCCAATATCAGTGGGCGTTTTCAATAACATACAAGCATGGGAAAATTGAAATGCCCATGCATATAATTGGAGATCTGGAGCTGCTAGGCCTCCCTTTTCTCTACAACGCCTAACTTTTTTCCAGGCGATCCTAGGTATGTGTTTATCCCAAATAAAGGAACTAATTTCGCTCTGTAATTTAGACGAAAGTGAGGGTTCAAAATAAAGAGGAATAGTATTAAACAAAAACGTGATTTTTGGTAGGATAGTCATCTTTATCAGATTTACCTTTCCTAAAATAGACAAAGGGAGCAGGGACCATGATCGCATAAGTCTACGGCAATCCTTAGCCACAGCAGAAAAGTTAATTGTAACAATTTTATTAACATTCTGAACGATATTTAGACCGAGGTAGCGCAGTTTTGGACTAGGCTGCACCCCTGCCCCTAGATCGTTATCATTCCACACCATGATCTCTGTTTTAGGTGCATTAACCTCATTACCAGATATTTCCCAAAAGTCTTGAGCCAATTTAATGACCGATGGAAGGGCTGTACGTAATTCTGTAGAGAAAATCAGGATGTCAACGGCGTACAGGGCCACCTTCTTCTCCCGTCCCCTATACCTGAAAGGCTTGATGTTAATATCATCCCTCAGCCGTTGGGCGAAGGGTTCAATGTATTGGTCAAATAGGAGAGGGGAGAGAGGGCTGGCCTGATGTGTTCCCCTTGTGATGTTAAATGCGTCTGATAATTCTCCATTAACCAAAAGGCAAGCTGAGGGGTTCTGGTAAAGTAATCTCACTGCTCAGCGAAATCCATTTCCGATATTAAATCGACCCAAGACCCCCAACAGGTATGACCAGTTCACCCTGTCGAAGGCCTTGGTAGCGTCGAGCGCAAGAACAGCCAAGGGAAGAGAGTCAGTAGTCTAGCCCCTATAAGATCATAGGTCAATTCATAAAGTTGTCAACCCTTCACAAAACCCCTTTGGTGTTGGTGTAAATGTCGGCAGCAACTGCCTCCAATCTATTTGCCATAACGGTAGCAAAGATTTTATAGTCGACATTTAAAATAGAAATTGGTCTATATGACCACAGCTTGATGCTGGTTTCCCCGGTTTTAAAATCAAAGTTATAGACGCGCTATCCCAAGAAGCGGGGGGTCACAATCCTTCCTGAAGGATCTGATTAAATAATGTGGTAAGGAAAGGAACAATTGCCTGCTCCAAAGCCCTATAAATTTCGTCCGGAAGGCCTTCCGGCTTCCCCTTCTTGCTACTTAAAATAGCGACTCTAACCTCGTCCTGTGTAATAATCTGGTCTAATGAGGCACGCTGTTCCGAGGACAGTGAAGGCAAAGGGATCCCCTTCAGCCAATCATCAATGCAATCTGCCTCAATATATTTGTCTTTGTGATAAATATCTTGAACAAATTGCCGAAAAATTCTTCTAATGTCATCATCTGAAGAGTAAACCCAATTATCACAGATAATTGAGTCGATATTATTTTGGACCTAGTCAGTTTTTGCCTTCCAGGCTAATAGTTTCCCTGCACCTTCTCCATACTGGGAATGGGCAAGGTTGCTAGCTTACCACCTTTCAAGAATGCGTGTATTCAGGACTGAGCCCAAGTGCCCCTTTAGGAGGAGTAACTTGTTTTGTAATTCCTGCATGGTATTGGTGGAAGCGGCTGAGTGCAGATCGATTTCCCCTTGTATCTTGGCAATCTCAGCTTCATTAGATGATACCTCCTCTCTATACATCTTCCTCCTATAGGAGACCATGTTGGTAATTAAGCCCCTTAAAAAGGCCTTAAAAGAATCCCAAACACATCCCGACGAAGCTGAGCTGATGTTTTTATTCATAAAGCACTCAGCTTCCATTATTAAAAAGGAAATATATTTTGGTAATGAAAGAAGAGAACGGTCAAATGACCAAATTCTGGGGGAAACTTTGGGAAAACCATCCAATTCCATAAATATGGCTGAATGGTCTGATAAATGAGAGGGCAGGTAAAAGATGTTTTTAACTGAGCTATCCAATTTCTGGCTAATCAGGATAAAATCAATTCTTGAATGGTGATGGTATTTGTAGTTACGAAATGAGACGCCCTGTTGTTGACCTGACTTAACTCTTCAGATATCTGAATAACCATACTGCTTCATATTAGCCAGTAAAAAAGCCCTAGTTTTAGAAGGAGTTAAGACTGAGACAGTCGTTCACGGCGGCCAAGGCGCGCCTTCGCGACCTTAAACTTCCGTATGCCTTACTTTATCCGGCCCATCTGCGGGTAGTGTTTCAATCTCGCACCCACTTCTTCAACTCCCCAGAGGAAGTATTCCGCTGGACGGATGAGACTTTGAAGGTGAGGCCGCATACGCCGCTGGGCCAGGACTCAGACTCATCCGCGAACGGAGTACAATCGCGGACTGTCAGGGGCTCCTGGAGCAGAGGGAATTGGAGGTCCAGATCTAGGAGGCGCTCCTACCCAGGGGGCGCGGCAGGCGGAGAAGTATGAATGGCCCTGAACATTCGACAACAGATCCTTGAACCTTCAGCCTGCAACAGGTGGAACTTTGGTGTGTTTGTACCCCTACAGGGTGTGGATGGCGGGAGGCTCTCCACTGTTGTAGCCATGGGGCCAAGAGGGGCGGTTGAGACATTTGGACTACAGTAAATCAGCCTGCAAGGGATGGAACATGGATGTGCATGTATCCTTGCAGGGTGTAGACGGAGGGGGCACTCCGCCGTAGTGGCAGTGGGGCCGAGAGGGGCAGTTGTGACAGTTAAACGACGGCAATGGTGTTGGTATGGGCGGCGGGGGGTTGGGGGGGTTAGCTGAGGGGAGGACCACCTCCCTGGGGTTTAGGCTAGTGTGTTTGGGGGGAGTCGGGTGAATGGGTAGTTTCATGGGGATCCATTAGTATGGACGGCCTCAGGTCCTGCGGTTGGGATCGGGGGCTTCCCATGCCGCGACAGGTACTTCAGTGTGTTTGAGGTATAGAGGTGGGTGTTTTGGGGGGGAGGGGGGCGGGGTGGGAGATTTGGGTGGGGGGGTATTTGGTTTGAACTGCACAATGATTATGAGGTCTCAACAGTTGGTGTGTACATGTCCACTATGCCCGTCTCTTGGGCCCTTGATATGCATGCCTTTGGATGGCGGTTGAAGGTACCAAGCCGATGACTCCCAGGGCATCCTTACGGATTCTTAGCTGGAATGTGCGGGGAGTGCTCGACAAGATAAAGAGGGGTGCAGTCTTGCGGTTGGGAAAAATGGGCGGAGGTCCTGCTACTGCAGGAAACTCATCTGCTAGGCAACAAAACACTTCGTTTACAGTGCTACGGATACCAACAGGTCTATCATGCTGGGTTTGCTAGGGGGTCAAGGGGGTGGCCATTCTGGTGCATTGCAGATTGTCCTACGTACACTCGACACATCGGGTCGACCCGCAAGGCCGCTATATATTTAATAAAAGAGATGCTTGGTGAGGAACCCCTGGTGTTGGGGAGTGTGTATGCCCCACCCCCACTACAGTGGTCGCTAGTGGAAAAGTTGTTTGCGGTGTGGGCGGACATTCCAGAGGCTTTAGCGGTGGTTGGGGGGGACTGGAATGATGTCATGAATGGCCGGATTGATCGTTGCAGACCCGGGGGAGGACAGGTAGCAGACACACCTACTAAACTTAGCGACATGGTTATGGGGATGGGTTGGGTGGACAGGTTGCGATACCTACACACACATAGTCAGGAATATACCTACCTATTAGCAGTCTACAAGTCTTTTTCTAGATTGGATTATATATTCATCCCCCGCGAAGCTGTAGGTAGAGTGGAATCAGCGACGATATTGCCTCGGGGGCTCTCAGACCACTCTCTGGTTGCGATAGACCTCTTGCTAGATAAAGGTCGGCAACCTTTCCGATGGTGCCTTTCCACGTGGCATCTACAACAGGAGGATTATAGGAAGCACATGGGGGAGGCCATAGCTCACTACTCGGAAGAAAATGTTGGCTCGGTTGCAGATGTCGTGACACTCTGAGAGGCCCTGAAGCCCACGCTTCATGGGGTGGACATCGCCTGGTGCGTGGCTGCCCGTAGGAAGCGTAAAGAGGACTTAGTGAAGGCTGCAGCGCATATTGAGACCCTAGAGGAGCGCTACAGGTGAGCTAGGGAGGGTAGAGAGGTGGGGCAGCTTCTTCTAGCACAGCAGTCCTATGTGTCCTTGCTACTTGACGAGGCTAGGCAGGTGTGGCTGGCGACGTGTAGCAGAGTATATCAATGGGGTGACAAATCGGACACAATGCTCCATAGGCTCTGCCAAAACACGTTTCAGCCGTTGGGCGATGGGTTCAATGTATAGATCAAATAGGAGAGGGGAGAGAGGGCAGCCCTGACGTGTTCCCCTTGTGATGTTAAATGGGTCTGATAATTCTCCATTAACCAAAAGGCAAGCTGAGGGTTTCTGGTAAAGTAATCTCACTGCTCGGTGAAATCCATCTCCGATATTAAATCTACCCAAGACCCCCAACAGGTATGACCAGTTCACCCTGTCGAAGGCCTTGGTAGCGTCAAGCGCAAGAACAGCCAAGGGAAGAGAGTCAGTATTTATCATGTATATAGCCCCTATAAGATCATAGGTCAATTCATAAAGTTGTTGACCCTTCACAAAACCCCTCTGGTCTTGGTGTAAAATGTCGGCAACTACAGCCCCCAATCTATTGGCCATAACGGTAGCAAAGATTTTATAGTCGACATTTAAAATAGAAATTGGTCTATACGACCCACAGCTTGATGCCGGTTTCCCCGGTTTAAAAATCAAAGTTATAGACACGCTATCCCAAGAAGCGGGGCCGGTGACAATCCTTCCTGAAGGATCTGATTAAATAATGTGGTAAGGAAAGGAACAATTGCCTGCTCCAAAGCCCTATAAATTTCGTCCGGAAGGCCTTCCGGGCCTGCCGCCTTCCCCTTCTTGCTACTTAAAATAGCGACTCTAACCTCGTCCTGTGTAATAATCTGGTCTAATGAGGCACGCTGTTCTGAGGACAGTGAAGGTAAAGTGATCCCCCTCAGCTAATCATCAATGCGATCTGCCTCAATATATTTGTCTTCGTGATAAATATCTTGAAAAAATTGCCGAAAAATTCTTCTAATGTCATCATCTGAAGAGTAAACCACATTATCACAGATAATTGAGTCAATATTATTTCGTACCTGGTCAGATTTTGCCTTCCAGGCTAATAGTTTCCCTCCCCCTTCTCCATACTGGTAATGGGCATTTTTGCTAGCTTCCCACCTTTCAAGAATGCGTGCATTCAGGACTGAGCCTAAGTGCCCCTTTAGGAGGAGTAACTTATTTTGTCATTCCTGCAGGGTATCGGTGGAAGCGGCTGAGTGTAGATTGATTTCCCCTTGTATCTTGGCAATCTCAGTTTCATTAGATGATACCTCCTCTCTTTACAGCTTCCTCCGATAGGAGATCATGTTGGTAATTAGGCCCCTTAAAAAGGCCTTAAAAGAATCCCAAACACATCCCGACAAAGCTGAGCCGATGTTTTTATTCATAAAGCACTCAGCTTCCGGTATTAAAAAGGAAAAATATCTTTTGGTAATGAAAGAAGAGAACAGTCAAACGACCAAATTCTGGGGGAAACTTTGGGAAAACCTTCCAATTCCATAAATATGGCTGAATGGTCTGATAAATGAGAGGGGAGGTAAAAGATGTTTTTAACTGAGCTATCCAATTTCTGGCTAATCAGGATAAAATCAATTCTTGAATGGTGATGTATTTGTAGTTACGAAATGAGGCGCCCTGTTGTTGACCTGACCTAATTCTCCAGATATCTGAAGAACCATGCTGCTTCATATTAGCCAGTAAAAAAGCCCTAGTTTTAGAAGGAGTTAAGGCCTGTTAGGGGTCTTCTCAAGAAGATGGTCCAAAACTATATTGAAGTCCCCCACCAGGGTGGTGGGCTCCGGAAAAGATAATAAATGCGAAAAAATGGACTTCAAGACCGAAGGGCCATCATGATTTGGACCATAATAACCTAGTATGGTAATTTGAGCCCCTGCAATATTTACTGTTGCAATGACCCATTTGCCACGTGGGTCTACTAATTTGGAGACAAGACGTGGTTTTACAGATTTCTTGAAAATTATCGTAACCCCCCTAATATTCATGGATTGTGTTGTTGAGATACATAAATCAATCCATCAATATTTTTTAGCCAAGGAAAGCATCTCCGACTCAATAAGATGCGTCTCCTGGAGAAAAATGATCTGCGCATCAGAGTCACGAAGGTATTGCATTATCTTGTCCCTTCTGGGTCTGGTGTGAAGGTCATTGATATTCCAGGAGAGAAATCTTAGACTATTCATGGAAAGCATTGCCTCCCCCCTTTCATTCCTCCGATTGCCGACAAAAATCCACCAAAAACCATACAATACTGTGACAATGTACTAAAGCCATCAAACGTCTCTCTAATAGAAATAACCAATATCAAACAGAAAATTAGGACATTTTTACATTTTTTCCCTTGCAACGCCCTTCCACTTCCCCAGTGCCCTATTCTGACCACACCACCCTCTTGGGAAACCCTTGCTCTATCTATCCGGACCATGTCCAGAAGATATTGCCCCTTCCGGGCTCCCGCCGTGCTAACTAGCTAATAAAAGCCAGAAACACCTAAAAAACTAATTTGTTATTAAATTGCCTGGATATAATAATTCAGATAAGGTGTAATTATTGTTATATTACTATTATTCTCTTCCCTCTATTAGGTTAAAAAGCCCAGGGACAGCATTTATATACTTTATTTTTTTTTATTGACCCTAATGCTTTTATAACACACATTTTTTTTTTTGCTTTAACACTTTAAGACTTTTTTCCAATCTCCAAACAGATGGGTAGGTAAGAAGACACACAAAAGACACACCAAATAAAAAGGTTGACTCTAACTTAAGACTAACCTGATGACCCTTTCTCGTTACCCAACGCCAAGAATATCTCACCTGCTGCCTGTACGGGTCTAATGTTGTACATTTTATTATTATGCATGATCTACAGTGCAGCAGGAAACATAAGTTGTGCAACTGCCCCTAGCTTCCTGAACGCGTCTAGCCTCCTCCCTAACTCCCACTGTTTGTCCAGGGTAACCCTAGATAAGTCTGACCATATCTGAAAGGTAAACCCCTTTCCGCTCAAGGATTTCTGTTTCAGGGCCAAATTAAGAATACCCTCTTTAAGTGAATACGTATGCAAATTAACTAGAATTATTCTAGGTTTTTATCTTTGAGGAATCTTTTCGAATGGATCCCTGTGGATACGTTGGATGTCAGTGCCTAGCTCTTCGACTGACTGCTAAAGACCTAAAGAATTCTTTAAAAGCAAGATGACGGAGGGGCGTGGCTTAGCGGGCTACCATGGCGGACGTCGCCTAGAAGAGCTCCGCCAAGCCAGAGACTAATCCACCTATTATCCTGTCTTTCCCCATTCCTCCCGCTGCCCAACAGGAAGGTACAGTGCCCCGATCTGGGTCGCTGAGCTCCGGTGTCGCCAACGGAGTGCGGTGGGTCTCGGAAGCCAGAGGGAGCGGAACGATGATCCGTGGCCTGGTCTGGGAGAGTACAGCCAGGACCTCAAGTTTCGCGCTCCCCGACCCAGACGTGCGGGGGAGCGGCGGCGAGCAGTGCAGCGTGGCCGGAGGGTGCTGGAGAGAAGACCCCCCTGAGTGAATCCGGCAGACAAAGGGCTACCACTGGGGGTTCTAGCTTACATCTTTGGCGAGTGGGGCGGAAGACATATCACGACGAGGCCTGGAGGCCGGGGCGCAGCCAGTAGCTCGACTTTGGCGTCATTGGAGAAGACGCCCCTCTGGCAGTGGTCTGTACCGACAGGTGATCGGGGGCAGGCCTGCCTCCAGGGGGCCCACGGGATGTCGCAGCAGGCAGTGGGGCTCGGCTATAGTGGTCAGCTGCTCTGGAGAGGTCCGTCTCGGACCCCTTGCCTAAGTGGGCTCAGTGCCCCATGGATGACGCTGCTGGTCATTGAAAAGGGGCCCCGGGGACACATTGAGTAGCGGCGGCTTTCCTCTTAGGCCAGGTGTGTAGGGGCTATTGTGCAGCGGGGCCTAGTGATTGGTGGTGCACCTGGATACCAGAGTCCAGGGCCGCCAGGGACATCGGCCCTAACAGCGGCTTTTATTGGCAGGAGATCGAGAGGTGGTTCGGCCTCTGTGTGAGCCATCGGGAGTGCATACCCTGCGCCAGAAACTGCAGAAGGGATCGATCGCCTGGAAGTGTGTGGGCCAAGTGAGAGACACTATTGCAGAACATAGTTGGTGAGCGGCCGGGTCGCGATTGTGCAGGGACTCTGGTAGAATGATACAGTGACCGCCCTGGATAGGAACTGCGGATCCTAGACCAAAGGCCCCGCCGAAGACACTGAGGACAGGATCCGAGCATATAGGCGGCAGATCATCGTAGTGAGTGTCCCCGGTCACGGCCTACAATGACCAGAGGCGTGAGTGGCGGAGGGCCTGCGAAGCAAGGGCCTATTGACAAGTACACAAGACCGAGTGGAGGCGCAGGAGCCGCCAGGGGACAACAAAGCCCGGGACCAGACAGTGCAGCATTGATGGCAGCTATAAACCAGTCCAGGGACATCCTGGATGCGAAAATAGGTGCCATGGGCACAGATGTCACACTATTGCGCCAAGACCTACTGAATACCGTAGCCCGCATCACAGAGGCGGAAACCAGAATTTCTGGTGTAGAAGATGATGTGGCGACCCTAAAGCGCAAAGTGGCTGACATGGAGAGTGTCCAGAAGGGGCTAGCACTTAGAGCAGAAGACGCGGAAGGATGGGCCATGAGAAACAACCTTCAATTTGTAGGGCTCCAGGAGAGCTGCGAGAAGGGCAACATGGAACGCTTCTTGGCCCAGAGGCTGGAGAGTTGGCTTCCTTCTGAATCCTTATCATGATGCTTCGTGATAGAATGGGCACATAGAGCTCTGGTACAAAAGCCGCCAGTGGGGGCCCGTCCTCAGTCTGTGATAGCCAAGCTCCTGAACTATCATGACCGAGATACCATCCTACGTGAGGCAAGGGCGAAGGAGCCTCCCCTGTATGACAATCAGGGAATCCTGATCCTTCCGGACGACACCAGACTGGTCCAGTAGCAGAGACAGTCGTTCAAGGCGGCCAAGGCGCGCCTTTGCAACCTTAAACTTCCGTATGCCTTACTTTATAGGGCCCGTCTGCGGGTTGTGTTTGAATCTCGCACTCACTTCTTCGACTCCCCAGAGGAAGTATTCCGCTGGACGGATGAGACGGTAAAGGTGAGGCCGCATACGCTGCCGGGCCAGGACTCAGAATCATCCACGAACGGAGTACAATCGCAGACCGTCAGGGGCTCGCAGAGGAGAGGGAATTGGAGGTCCAGATCTAGGAGGCGCTCCTCCCCAGGGGGCGCGGCAGGCGGAAGTATGAATGGCCCTGAACAGTCGACAACGGATCCTTGAACCTGCGGCCTGCGACAGGTGGAACTTTGGTGTGTTTGTACCCCTACAGGGTGTGGATGGCGGGGGCTCTCCACTGTTGTGGCCATGGGGCCAAGAGGGGCGGTTGAGACATTTGGACTACAGTAATTCAGCCTGCGAGGGATGGAACATAAATGTGCATGTATCCTTGCAGGGTGTAGATGGAGGGGGCACTCCGCCGGAGTGGACGTGGGGCCGAGAGGGGCAGTTGTGACAGTTAAATGACGGCAATGGTGTTGGTATGGGCAGCGGTGGGATGGGTGGGTTAGCTGAGGGGTGGACCACCTCCCTGAGCTTTAGGCTAGTGTGTTTGGGGGGGAGTTGGGTGAATGGGTAGTTTCATGGGGATCCATGGGTATGGACGGCCTCAGGTCCTGCGGTTGGGATCGGGGCTGCCCATATTGCGACAGGTACTTCAGTGTTTTTGAGGTATGGGGTTGGGAGTTTTTTGGGGGAGAGGGGCGGGGTGGGAGTTGTGGGGGTATGTTTGGTTTGAACTGCATAATGATTATGCGGCCTCAACAGTTGGTGTGTACACGTCCACTATGCCCGTCTCTTGGGCCCTTGATATGCATGCCTTTGGGTGGCAGTTAAAGGTACCAAGCCGATGACTCCCAGGGGGTCCTTATGGATTCTTAGCTGGAATGTGCGGGGAGTGCTTGACAAGATAAAGAGGGGTGCAGTCTTGCGGTTGGAAAAATGGGAAAGTGCGGATGTCCTGCTACTGCAGGAAACTCATCTGCTAGGCAACAAAACACTTAGTTTACAGCGCTACAGATACCAACAGGTCTATCATGCTGGGTTTGCTAGGGGGTCAAGGGGGGTGGCCATTCAGGTGCATCGCAGATTGCCCTATGTACACAAGGCCGCTATATATTTATTAAAGGGATGCTTGGTGAGGAACCCCTGGTGTTGGGGAGTGTGTATGCCCCACCCCCACTACAGTGGTCGCTGGTGGAAAAGTTGTTTGCGGTGTGGGCGGACATTCCAGAGGCTTTAGCGGTGGTTAGGGGGGACTGAATTGATGTCATGAATGGCTGGATGGATCGTTGCAGACCCGGGAGAGGACAGGTAGCAGACACACCTACTAAACTTAGCGACATGGTTAGGGGGATGGGTTGGGTGGACACGTGGCGATACCTACACACACATAGTTAGGAATATACCTACCTATCTGCAGTCCATATGTCTTTTTCTAGATTGGATTATATATTCGTCCCCCGCAAAGCTGTAGGTAGAGTGCAATCAGCGACGATATTGCCGCGTGGTCTCTCAGACCACTCTCCGGTTGCGATAGACCTCTTGCTAGATAAAGGTCGGCAACCTTTCCGATGGCGCCTTTCCATGTGGCATCTATAACAGGAGGATTATAGGAAGCACATGGGGGAGGCCTTGCTCACTACTCGGAAGAAAATGTTGGCTCGTTTGCAGATGTCGTGACACTCTGGGAGGTCCTGAAGTCCACGCTTAGTGGGGTGGACATCGCCTGGTGCGCGGCTGCCTGTAGGAAGCATAAAGAGGACTTAGTGAAGGCTGCAGCGCATATTGAGACCCCAGAGGAGCGCTGCAGGTGAGATAGGGAGGGTAGAGAGGTGGGGCAGCTTCTACTAGCACAGCAGTCCTATGTGTCCTTGCTACTTGACGAGGCTAGGCAGGTGTGGCTGGCGACGCGTAGCAGAGTATATCAATGGGGTGACAAATCGGACACAAGGCTCCATAGGCTCTGACAAAACACGTTTCAGGCATAGACACTGCCGGGGATCAGGGATGCGGCCAGGGCCTCGTTCACAGACCCACAGGAGCTAGTGGACAGCGTCGCACTATTCTATGCTGATCAATATGCCCAGCGGGAGTGCCTTCCTGCAGCAGTGGTGATTACATTTATCGCGGACCTGCTGCCACGCGAGATGACGGAGGAGGAACATGAGCACTTTGAACGTCCCCTGTCGGCGGAGGAGCTGGGCACGGCCCTATGGGAGCTTAATACCGGAAAGGCCCCCGGGCCTAATGGGTTCCCAAGTGAATTTTTTAAGAAATACCACCTCCAATTAAGTACGCACTATAGGACAGCATTGAAGGTGGCTAGGGAACAGGGTCGCCTGCTGGCAGACTGGAGGCATGCGGAAGTAGTGGTGTTCCACAAGCCTAGCAGACCCCCGGACAGACATGAGTCTTACCGACCCATTTCTCTCCAAAACGTTGAAGCTAAGATACTGGCCAAGGCGCTGGCAAACCGTCTCCTTCCCTACATAGCAGAGTTGGTCCATCCAGATCAAGCTGGGTGTATGTCTCATAGGACGACGAGACACAATATCAGACGCGCACATGTCGCGGTGGAGGCGGTGAGAGGCACCAGGGAACAGGAGGCGCTCCTATTGGCGGATATAGACAGGGCATTTGATTCCTTGAGTTGGGTCTACCTGTTTGCACTCCTACCTCGTCTTAACTTTAGGCCTCGCTTTATGTCGTACCTAAAACTATTGTACACAGACCTGACGGCTTCGGTGAGTGGTAGCCGGGGCCACGTCTACCAAATTCCCCATTGGGTGAGGTATTCGGCAGGGGTGCCCCCTCTCGCCGTATTTGTTTGCCCTGGCTATGTAGCCGCTGGCGGCGTGGGTGGGCATGGACGCACAATTGCGAGGCTTTGAATGGGAGACCGGACCGTCAGATGGAATCGTGCTGTACACGGATGATGTCCTGTTCTTCCTTACTAATATTATTAGGTCGGGCCGCGTGTTTTAAAGATAATGCAAATATTTGGTGAGACATCGGGGCTGTACCTAAACCCGTGTAAATCTACTCTATGGGTGCTGGGGGACCGCACGGGAATTGGGTCATGGGCGTCCGAGTTGCAGGTGGCGATGCGGGCCTTAAGTATTTGGGGGTGTTTCTATCAGAATCTTCCATGGTCTCCTGGGAGTGCAACATAGTGCCGGTCTGGGACCGGGTTTGAACAGAGATAAAGACGTGGTCCCGTATGCCCCTCACTATCTATGGCCGGTCGGCTATTTTTAAGATGGTTACCCTCCCACGTCTGCTACACCAATTGCAGAACCACCCTTACCCGATTTCACCTCATTGGTTTCGGCAAGTCAACTCGGTGCTCGGACAATTCCTTTGGGCGGGGGGTGCAGTGCGGGTAGCGCTGAGCACCTGCTTCTTATCAACGTACTGTGGAGGGCTGTCCCATCTCCTGATCCTGAACGAATGGTGATATGGGGATAGGGGGACCCTGCATATGCTCTTGAGCGACATCTTATGGGGTCCGATACTCTGCACACAATTCTATACTCTGCGAGGTTGAGAAAGAGATTGCCACAGGTTACCCAGGTAGTATTCCAGATCTGGCGGCACGCGCTACGTCGTATGGGATGGTGGGGTACGCTAACTGAGGAGACCACCCTATGGCATAATGGTCGTGTGCCGGCACTGGGGTCCTTGCAGGGCTTCAGCGGCTGGGATGGTATAGGAATTTCAACGCTGGGAAATGTAATGATCGGCACGGCCCTTAAATCATTTCAGGAGCTTAGCGAGGAATACGGCATGCCTCGGACCCAATTCTTTAAGGGGCAGATTTATGATGCCCTTGCGCCGCAATTGCGTCACTTTATTTGACGCAACTACGGCGCAAACAATGCGCCCTATTTAAACCATGTCGCATCTAGGAGATGCGTCACGTTGTAAAGCCCTGCGCCATAAGGAGGCGTTCCTGCGCAGGGGGGGGGCGTTCCTGCGCAGGAACGCCTCCTGAAAGTGGCTGAGTGAAATCTATGAGATTTCACTCAGTCACTTTCTGGCCAATGCTGCGTCAAAACCCTGCGCCTGCTTGAAGCAGGCGTAGGTCTTGATGCAGCATTGTGTAGATGGGGCACCCCCGAGCCTTGCTGGAGCTGCGTCGCGCTTGCGACGCAACTCCAGCAATGCGCCACATTTCCGGCACAGATGCGTCACGCATCTGTGCCGTTTTTGCACCATGGTGCGCCACATTATAAATGCGGTGCACCATGGGTGGCGTAGCTGTGGCGCACTGTGGCGCACGTTAACTGGCGCATCCCTTGGGATGCGCCAGTTAACATAAATCTGCCCTAAATATTTACAATTCTGCCACGCCATTGAATCTAGTCTGGAGGGACTAGACTCCTTACCCGAATTTAGCCCACTAGAAGCAAAGGTATTTATGGGCAATCTGGAAGACAAGAAAATATCCCGCATATACCAGACCCTAATTACACACTGTTCCTCCTCTTTACACAAATTGCGGGAATTCTGGGAAAGGGATGTAGGAGCGCTGGAAGAGGGAGATTGACGGGAAGCCCTTGAAGCCCCCAGAGGTGCAGCCATTGCAATGCACCTAAGACTCATTCAATTCAAATACCTTCACAGAGCTTATTACACTAGGGAGAGACTGTAACGGGCGGGTCTGATTGAGTCTCCAGACTGTCTGAAATGCGGCTAAGATGTAGGCACCTTACTCCACACGGTATGGAGCTGTAGTGTTTTGAGAAAAACGGTTAACCGTCCCTATTTATTGTCTAGCGGATTAGATTCGCTAAGGTTGCCATTACTGGAAAAGAGCTATAATTGCAATAGGGTCAAACTAATCTAAATTAGAGACACATTCGAGGCAGAGTGGACAACTGAAACAACCAATAAAACCTTAGGTGAATATACCAAACAACCAACTTTTATATAAAAAATTTGCAAAATTTATTTGTACCTCCCAACTGGGTTACAATCTAAAGAAAAATGATGACGCAAATTTTAAAAACAGTTTAAAATAACCACCAGCAGTGGTAGTGCAATAAGTATCATAAACAGTCAAAGTTAAAAACAGTCGACGCGGCGTTTCGGTGCTTTTTGGTTCTGGACACCTTCTTCAGGACATTAAAACATTTGACTCCAAATCTATAAATCAAGAAAATATATTCAGTGTCTTGTACAAAGTTTCATCAGGTAGTCACTCTTGCCTAACTAATACTATTCATGATTTAGATATTGAGCATGTCGAATTCCTTTAATGATACTTATTTGCGTTCACCCTAAGCTGAGACAAGTAATTTAGCAGATAGTCATAAGTTATTTCTATGGCCTATCATTTCAGATGTACTATTTACCTAAACCACGCTTCTGTCAGTTAGGTCGTATATTATCTATGGCGTGTCATTTCAGATGCAGTATCTACTCAGTCATTGCTTATAATCGTTGGAACCCATGATAAGGCACATACCTGTGATTGCGACAAAAGTTTCTTATATATAAACGTTTCGAGGTGATTTTCAATCTTTTAAGAAATATCTCTGGAATTTCATGTTTCCATTCGTCTAAATAAACACAAAGGTATAACAATGCTCAGTGTCGTGATTTTATGCCCTCAAGCATGTCTATAAAAATATTAAAAAGCAGAATTTACCTCTGTTCACAGAGTTAGATGTTTCTGTGTGCACGGAGGGGCCACCGATAGTTGTAGGGGAGAAGTAAGTTTCTCTAGATCTAAGTAGAGAGTCATGTTTATATATATTATTCTTAACTGTTATACAGATACCTCACTATTGCACTTTTCATAATATATTTAATAGTGTACTAACCTGGTTTGATATCTTGTAGGCAATCAATAAACTCTGGGCTTCAATGGCAAAGAGTGAATATAGATTTTATTTATTTATTTATTTATTTATTTATTTATTATAGAGTTTTGTATAGCGCGAACAAGACCCGTGGGTATCAGAGCGCTTCACATAAAGAGCAGGTTACAGTTCCACAGTGTCAACACAATAATAAACAGCACACTGATATGAGGTAGAAGGTTATAAGCTTTAGGTGCATAATGATCTATATACATTCCGATATACATCCCAAATGTGCAATACGCATTAAGAGGTAGGTTAAGGCATAACTTATATCATATTCCATTTACGCAAACATATAAAAGGAAGGCATATCTGGTTTACACAATATGATAGGATATAAAGTGATGTGGATAAATACGATCGCCTTTACTTGAGGTAGCATTTTGTATACCGCTTAGTCTCAGTGAGGTCACCAGTCTCATATTGTCTCAAAAGTTCAGTAGTCAGACTGCACTTCGTTGTGGTCAAAATGATCCTAAGTGGAGAATTTCTTCATCATGAAGCTCTTCACTTCCCATTTAAATGTTGCAGTATTCTGGATCTTCCTGATTCTTGGAGGGAGTGAGTTCCAGATTCTGGGGGCAGCTC
Source organism: Lissotriton vulgaris (assembly GCF_964263255.1). Taxonomy (NCBI): domain Eukaryota; kingdom Metazoa; phylum Chordata; class Amphibia; order Caudata; family Salamandridae; genus Lissotriton; species Lissotriton vulgaris. The sequence continues at coordinate 31,594 of NW_028245794.1, read as the reverse complement.
CTGAGAACGCTCTGTCATAGGTTTTTTTCTTTCGGAAGAAGGCTGGCCTCAGCAGCAGCTCCTTGGCACTTCTAGCTGGTCTGTTACCTCCTGATAGCTCAATTTTCTTGGCTAGGTAACTTGGCGTGTTGTAGTGGAGCGCTTTATGGGTGATACATGCTAACTTTAGTTGAATTCTGGCTTCAAAGGGTAGCCAGTTTAATGCTTTCAGGTGCGGGGTTATATGGTCGAATTTTCTCGATCCCGTAATGAGTCTTGCCGCTGAGTTCAGGCAGGCTTTTAGTGGTGCTGTCGACGTGTTTGGTAGTCCGGCTAAGGTGGTGCAGCCATATTCAATCCTAGAGATGACTAGGGATTGGATTGCCAGTTTAAGGTCAGCCTCTGATATGAATGGTTTCAATTTTCTTAGGTAATTCAGGTGGAAGCGGGCGCTTTTAGCCATTGAATTAATATGAGTTTTCATGTCAAGGTTTTCGTCCAAAGTGATTCCTAGCGATTTAGCTGAGTTGACTAGGGTGGGGGTGCAATTTAGCGCCGTCACCAGCTTGGTCCATTCCTTTATTTCTGCCTGGCTCCTTGTTGGTGAGATTAATAGGAACTCTGTTTTATTGGCATTTAGTTTCAGATGATTGGTCTTTAACCATTGCAATGCCGTTTTTAAGGTCTCGTTCATTAGCTCAATGTCCTCGAGGGAGGCGATCTTTATGTATATCTGCGTGTCATCCGCATACATGTGGTAGGATATCTGTGAGTTTCGGAGAATTTCGGTAAGGGGTTCAACATACAGGTTAAACAGGTCAGGTGATAGTGACGATCCTTGTGGAACTCCAATTGAGTTAGGGCATATAGGTGAGATTGATTGGTTGACCAGGAAACGTTGTGTTCTATTTCGTAAGAAAGACTCAAACCATTTCAGAACACTTCCCTCCAATCCCATCCTGTTCCGCAGCCTGGTCAGTAATGCTTCGTGGTTTACTGTGTCAAATGCCGAGGACAGGTCCAGGAGAATTAGTAAGCATGCTTGGTTTTGGTCTAAGGCCTGTAGCGCATCATCAACAATATGGAGGATCGCTGTTTCTGTACTATGCCCTGATCTGAATCCTGATTGGCATTCATCTAGTAGGGAGAACTTGTTGATGTGTTGGCTCAGTTGGCACTGCACACATTTCTCAATTAGTTTGGCCAGTAAAGGGATGTTGGTCACTGGGCGAAAGTTATTCGGATCTGTTGCATCTGCTGTAGGTTTTTTGATTATGGGAACAACTTGCCCTGTTTTTAGGCAGTCGGGGAGGATCCCTTGTGATAGTGATGCATTTATTATTTTCGTCCAGATTGGGACCACAATATAGTTGATTTCTCTTACGCACTTCGCAGGTAGGGGGTCATGGTAGTGGTTGTTGGGCTTGATTTCCGTGAGCGTTTTGGCGACCTTTTCCTGATCATATAATTCGAATGTGTCCCAGTACGCTTTGTTTTTTGGTGTGCTACGCTCTGTAGTCAAGTCGGATTTGTTCGTAGTCAATGGTTGGATTGGAAGGGTAGCTGCTGCGCTTGTGAGCTCCAATTCTAATGCTTTGGCCTTCTCCGTGAAAAATGTCGAGAAATCCTCGCAACTTAGAGGGGTTTTTGAATTCTCATGAGCGGTCTTGGCTAACTTATTTGATTGTTGCTTTAGAATCTCGAAGAGTTTCCGTGGTCTATTTTTGGCATTGTCCAATTCGGATCTTATATATTCCCTTTTGGAATTGATGATCTTTTTGTTATATTGGCTTCTGACTTTTCGGAGGGCTGTCAGTTCCGGGGTAGACGGGTGTTGTCTCCATTTTCTCTCGGCCATTCTCAATTTGCGCCTCTCTTCATTCAGAGATCCATTAAACCATGGATTTTTTGCCTTCTCGGTGACTCTTTTCAGTTTTAGTGGCATGGTGTCATTGACGATGTTCCCGACTGAGGTTATGTAGTGATCTGTCATCTCATTTACGTTCTGCAGATTGCTAGGTACCTTTAGGTCTCTTTCACATCTTTCTACGAGTAGCTCCATATTAGCCTCTTTTGTGTCTCGAGTCCATTTTCTGAGTTTGAAGGGTTGAACGGTCTTACCCTTTTTTACTACAGGTAACAAGAATGATATGGCATGGTGATCTGACCAATCACACGGGTCTACTGAGAGGATTGACGTGTCTTTGGCTCCTGAGATAATCCAGTCTAATGTTGCTCCTTTTACGTGAGTGGGTTGCGTGCATGCTTGGTTGAGGTTTACTTCGACGAGGAAGTCCTTAAGTGTGTTGACTAGTTTGTCATTAGAGTCCTCCCAGTGTAGATTGAAGTCACCTAGGTATATATTGTTGGTCTCGGTGTTAGAGTTGGCCGTTATGAGCTCCATTAACTGTTCTGTGAACTTTGTGTTCTCTCCGGGTGGGTGATAAAACGCATGCAAGTTGCATCTTTGATTGGTTGCTGATCTCACATTGAGACCTAAGTATTCGCAGGATTCAAGTGGGTCAGATTGTATTATGTTGACCTTTATATCCGAACGATGAATGCAGGCAATCCCTCCTCCGGTCTGTTTCAGTCTATCTCGTCTCACAATGTTGTAATGGGGAGGTACTAATAGATCCATGGTTGGCGATGACGAGTCTGTAAGCCATGTTTCTGTGAGGATCGCCAGATCAATTTCCTTGTTGAGGATGAGGTCTGCTATATCTGGTGCATGCTTGGTTGCCGATCGGCAGTTGAGTAGGAGGCAGTTCATTGGATTCCCAGAGCTGCTAACGTTCGTCTTATCGGTTTCGGTTATTAGCTGGATTTGAAGTAGGTTGTTGAGGTCCGGTTTTCTATCCTTCTTTCTGGATGTTCTATCGGAATCGACTGGTACTATTTTGATTCTTTCCTCTCTCATATGCTTCATAGGGTCATACGTTCGGAGTAAGGCCAGCGTTTCCTCCTTCGACATGGAATCTGTTCTATTTGGTCTGTTGTGTCTATCTGCTACTGGCATGGCCATCTCGTTGCTCCTTCTTTGTGAGTAGTGTACAAGGTTTTGTATATGCGTGACTTTGGAGTGAGTGCTTGCCGTCATTTCCAGTATTTTTTCAATCGCTAGTCGAGAGCTAATTGTGTCTTGTGCCAAGTAGCCAACAAGTTTCTGAAGATCTTTGATATCTTTCCGGTATTGGGGGGGCTTCTTGGAAATGATTAGCCTGTCTGCTCGTGTTCTGCCTTTTTCTCTTCTCTGTTTTTGGTCTGATCTTACTGTCGCATACTTTTTCACTAAGTTCACTGTTAGGCTGTTTGTTCCGTTTCTGTTTGATATGTTGCGTGTGTTATATGTGTTTGGAGATGCTAGGCGTGTTTTTGTTGGCAATGTTGTCCCTGAGTCTATACTGGTATTAGAGGGAGGTAACGGGGGATTGTTACCTTCGATCATATTTATTTCCCCATTCTCATTCCGTGGTTCTTTCCAGCTAGGTGTGCGCCCAGCGCCGGAAGTCCCAACCTTTGATAATGACGTCGGCTCCTCCATAAGGAGTAGGTCCTGTTCGTTGTTCTCGTGACTAGTAGACCTTCCTGACCCTTCAGCATCCTCATTCGATAATGGCAGACCTGTTTCATTTCTATAGTTCGGGTTATTAGCCGGATCCTGGACCTGGTGGCCTCCTGTTTGATTGGCGTCTCTGGAAGAAGTGCTGATGTTTCCGGGGGTGCCTTCAGGCGTGCTCAGATCTGGTTGGTGTCTTGATCCCCCAAGCTGTTCTTTTATGGATGGGAATGTCTTGTCGAACTTATCTAGTTCGCTGTTCGCTGCTTGAATCAGCACTATCCCTGTTTTATATATAGTAATGCATAGTTCGGCTCCACAACTTATTGAAGGCGAGGTCGTTATTTTTGTGCCATATGGGATGTTTTTCGTAGCTTTTATGTTTAGCGTATTTGTGAAGGCATTGCGCCATTTAGCCGTTTTGTTTGAGAAGAATATTAAATCGTTCATTATAGTTCCTTTATCTATATTAAAGTATGGGTCAGAGAACAGTGTGTCTGGGTGTTTCCTCAGGGTATTATGTTTAAACTTTTTCGCTGCGTTTTTGGATAGCTTGGCTGGATATTTTATGCTCAGAGCATTCGAGCCAGAGGTCACAGGGTATCTTTCATCCATGTTTGATAGGATATATGTGTGCTCTTCACTCTTTATATCGTGAATCAATCCACTACTGATGTTATGGAGTAGTTCCTGTAGACCTCTCTTTCGCATAAAATTATTCTCTTATGAAGGCTCAATTTTCCCTATCTGAATCAGATTTGAAGTTTTGCTCCTTTCTCTCTGTGCAGCGCTTCGTTATTCCCTGTTTAGTTTCCTTGTCTCTTCACATGCAGTTGGGATCTCTATGGGCGGTAGACTAATGGCATATGCGGTCGCCATTTCCGAGTCAGGCACGTCGCTTCCTCGCTGTTTCCTCACTTGTAGTCTTCACTGTGCGCCCATTCTAACATCTGTGTACAAGCTTCACTGCCTGCTCCAAGTCATAGTGCAGCGGGTCACCTCCGTTTCTCCCAGCCTTAACACGAGCAGTCTAATCACTCGATGTCCTAAACGGCCGCCATCTTTGAATCAGGCGCGACGTTATGAGTGACTATTTCCCCTTCTGTGGTATATGCTGTATGAGCTTTGTGGCCATGCATACAGTCATTGCCTACTCCGCCTTGTGTGTGATTGGGTTCCCCGTCTTTCACACACGTCGCAGGCAAAGACAGTCTAGATTCCCATGTCCTGAGCGGCGGCCATCTTAGGGTCAGGCGCGCCGCTTCGGACCTTGACGCTGTTCTCTTTTAAATGACTTTATTCTCTCGATGCCACCACTTACGTTGTGTTGCTAAGCGGCAGGGTCCCTTCCAGTTCCCAAGGCTCGACGATGTCCCCCTCCGCTCTCTCAGTCCTCGTCGTTTCAGCTCCCCCGTCCCTGATTGATCCTCGTTTTCCTCTCTGGTTCGGTCCTCGCACCTGGTTCCGTCCTCTTAGTGAACTGGTCCGATTCTTTTGGTGGGCCCTCCGTCGCCGTCGCCTTCCTTTCTTCTGTCCCCGGAGCACCTCTGTAGACGTTCCCCTGGGCAGACCCGAAGTCTGGAGGGCAGCAGTGACTGGACACTCCAAGGTAAGGAGGTAAGGTCGCCTTAGTTCCTCGATTTCTCTTTAAAACTGTCCTGTTTGTTATAATTTATAAAACATTCAATATGGTGTCTGTTATTAACCTTCACTTATTGTTATAGGTGAAGTGCAGTACTGGTTGGTTGTACTGTTTGTAATCATACATCAAGATCAGAAAGTCGGGTATCCAGAGTTTTCTTTAAAAACTCCAACTCTATAATAAAGCCAAGGAAATCCCAAGTGTTTAAAATGCAAGGTGGCGTTTTTGACAACCGAGTCGGGATTACAAGTACTACCCTGCTTTGTCTGGAGAGATGCTCACCTCGTGATAGAACTGCGGCCTCCCTGCTCCTCCGTGCTCGTATCTTCCTGGCGATGTGCAGAGTAACTCGAGTGTTCTTAGCGTCTGTTTTTATCCTGGCGCTTCCCGTTTTCACCCGGAAGCGGTTAATTTCGGGTTGAGAATCGCGCTTTTGAAACGGCAATATTTCACTGAATATAGATATTTATTACGCTTTATGTTGATTTAAACATGAAGCGACTGTCTTGCAATCGTCATTTGTTTTTTTGGTCAGGATCGTATCACCATGTTAAATCTGATGACCCGGAAGTTGATCACATTTTCTTATAATCCCATTGATTATATGCTAGTAATGTCTAATGATCGTAATAATAATTTTCTATTTCTTGACAAAGATCAGCGATATGAGCCTACAACGTACATAAACTCTTTCGGCTATCTACACCTCCAGTTTTTTTTTTTTTTAAACGAAATTATGTATAGATCGGCCATTTTGGAACGGGCAGTGATGTCGAGAATCATACTCTACTCTGTGTTTACTCTGCTAATTAAGTTCAGGATGCTGGCTGCACGAAGATATATCGGAGATCTGCTAATCCTTCTCTACCAATTGATCAGACCTCATCTGGCCTATTTTTCTAATGTGTAGGCTGGTAATGTTTCCGAAAATGGGCGTTACTCTGCATCAATCAGTGTATCCTTTCCATAGTATCAACCCATACACATTTACATATATGCATACACATTTTATTAATAATATAACACAATTTGTCTGCATCCCTTATTGTATGTGGAATATCAAAAAATCTTACTCTAATACAGATATACAAGATTAAATAGTCTTTCTTTTTAGGTACTCCTCTCCATCAGTGTCATTCATGTTGCTCAAATTATCGAGGTCACAAATTGCACAAAGAAAACAATATTAGTAAAACAGTGCATATCAACATCCAAAACATAGTACATAATGCAGATAAGTTCATATTTCAGCAATATTGATAGTTTACAACATGGTACATATTTTAGAAATATTGATAATACACAACATGGTGCATATTTCCCTTTTTGGTCTCTGTTTTTATTCTATACTACCCAGTGTGTATAAGTGAAAGGAGGACAAAAGGGAAGTGTTCCTATATGTAATCTAACCGATTGTACTTAACTTGATATACACAAAACGATTTCTCATTACTTAAATCTATTTTATCTTTACAGAATTAATCTTTCCCATTCCTCTCTATTGTTTAATCCAGTGCGGAAAGTGTTAAATAGGGACATGTAAAACTGTTCTCTCTTCTTTCTCTTATTGTCCATATTGCCGCCTCTGGTATTGTTTGACATAACTTCAACAACACACCATTTTAGTTCTTCTAATTTGTGGTTATTGGTTAACCAGTGTTCTACTAGTGGGGCAGATCTTTTTTTCGTTCTAATGGCTGATTTGTGTTCCGTTATCCTGGTTTTAATTTCCCTAGCAGTTTCACCGATGTATGCTTTGTTACATGGACACTTGATCATGTAGATCAGGTTTTTTGTTCTGCAATTTACAAAGTTTTTTATCTTGTGTTGCACTCCATTGTACAGTATTAAATTGCCTTTGATCAATGAGGTGCAATTTAGGCACATATTGCAAGTGAAATTACCCACTGGTAAAGGGGTGTTATTGATTGTATTTTGGGTAACACGTGTGTTTTCTTTAAACGTGTGTACCAGGCAATTTTTGATAGTTCTATTTCTGCGAAAACTGAACAATGGTTTGGGGATTTTTTCTCCTGGTTTGTCGTTCAATAGTGACCAGTTGCGGTTTATTATGTTTTTAATTTTGTTACTTGCCGCACTAAAGTTGGTTACAAAGATTAATCTGTCTTTGGTCTTGTCGTCTGTATTCGTGATGTGATCCTTATCCTTATTTTTGTCAAACAGGGTCTCTCTATTATAATATTTTGCGCGTTTATATGCACGTTTAATTAGACTCTTGGGGTATCCTCTATTTCTAAGTTTGGCAGATAGGACATCAGCATGTTTGTTGTAATCTTGTATGTTAGTACAGTTCCGTCTTATCCTTAAATATTGACCAAACGGTATGTTGTTCTTTTGGCTACTGGGATGGTTGCTGTTATAATGTAAAAGGGTGTTGCGGTCGGTTGGTTTTGTGTAAAGATCGACACCAAGGACTGCGTTTTCAACTCTGATTTTGATGTCCAGAAATTCTATTCTCTCTTTATTAAAATTAGACGTAAATTTTAGATTTTTATCGCCCAAATTTAGCCAGTCGATAAATTCATTAAGTGAATCTAGAGTGCCAGTCCATATAAAGAAAATATCGTCGATATATCTCGACCAGCAACTAATGTTTTCACTGAATGGAGCTAAATCATTAAAAATATGTTTCTCTTCAAATGCCGCTACGTATAAACAGGCCAGACTAGGGGCACAGGTGGCCCCCATGCTGGTCCCCTTTATTTGCTTAAAAAAATAATTTTTAAAAAGGAAAATATTATTTTTCAAAATGATCTCTGCACATTCCAGGATAAACGTTGCATGTGGATCCAAATCTTCTGCTCCATTTTTAAGAAGGCCCTCTAACATCTTGATGGTGTCATCCTGTGGGATGTTTGTATAGAGGGCCTCTATATCCAGGGTTACCAGCCATTGTGTATTATAGTCATATGGTAAACCTTCAATTTTTTCGATCATAAATGTTGTATCCTTTACATATGCTTTCTGCTGGGTAACTATAGGTTGAAGAAACTTATCTATATATTTACTTAAGGGTTCTGTGATGGAATTAATGGATGACACAATGGGTCTCATTGGTGGGTTAACTATACTTTTGTGGACTTTTGGAAGCCCGTATAGGGCTGGGATAATTGGTGCCTCATTTTTCAAAAATTTATATTCGTCTAGACAAATTACTTCATCTTCTTTGGCAAAGTTTAAGAGCATATTGACTTTTTGGATCAAGGCGTTCCATTCCGATCTATTAGAGGGACAGTAGTGTTCAGTGTTATTGAGAAGTGTCATTATTCTTTTTTCGTAATCTTCAGTATTCATTACTACAATGCTGCCCCCCTTGTCTCCGGGTTTGATAGTTAACAAAGCATTGTTTTCAAGATTTTTTAGTGCTACTCTTTCATCTTGACTGAGGTTATTTTTACCTGATAATGGGTGCGTAAGTAGGTCTGAGATGTTACTTTCGACCACTTTTTCAAATAGATCTACTTGTTTACTGACCATCCCAAGATTAGGAGTCCAGGTGGATCTCGGTTTAAGACCCGATTTGTTGATGGGACCCTCTCGTACAGGTTTATCTTTGAAAAAATCTTGCAATCTGATCTTTCTAAAAAAACCTTGAAGGTCTCTTTCTAGATTATACTTATTAACATGGGAACTAATGGCGAAACCTAAACCTTTTTCCAGGACTCGTTTTTCTGTTTTGGTTAAAGATACATCAGAGAGATTTATAATTGGTGCTTTCTGATTTAATCCCATTTGGGCTGACTCCTCGTGTAGTATCTTCTCTGTTGTTGAGGTTGAGGGAAAAACTTCCCTCTCCCATTGCCTCTTGGGTGGTTGTGGTGATTTTGATGGTTCCCCCGACCTCGTTGTCCTAAAAAAGGTAGCGACTCTCTGTTAGGAGTTGAGGTAGATTCTCCTGTTCTATTTTTGTCTGTTGTTTTTTCTTGTTCGGAGTCAGTACTAGTGTACGATGAGTCCGAGAAGGTCACTCTTTTTTTAGGGTATGTTCTCCATGGTTGTTGCCATTGATTTCTAGTAGAAAAATTCTCTCTGGGGCGATCGAAAAAATCTTTTTGAGTGTAGGGATAAACTATCTCAGTGTTATAATTCGAGACATATTTATTAAATTTATTAGTTTTTTTACCAAATAAGTAATCCCTATAACCTAAGACGTCTTTTTGAATATCTTCAAGTTTTTTCTTAGCATCTTCTAGTATTGAGGTATCTAATTTTGCTTCTAGCTCGGCTATCTCTTTTCTTTCGATTATCAATATGGAATTGGCCGTCTCAATTATTAGCAACATCCAATCCCTGCTACACCTATTGGCGATCAGGGTCCAATTTTCTATAAATCCTGCATGGCGGATGAAAACCCCTGGTTCATTCTTAACCTGAAGGCCACTGGGAATTATGCCCTTCTTCAGGTAATCGATTAAGAAATCTGCGTGTAGTTCTGTGCGAACTAGTTTCTTTTTGTTGTTCCACAGTTCACGCCATTTCTCCTCATCGTTATTGGAGTTTGCTATGGAAGTATAATTTTTAGATGTGCCATTGACAATTTTATTAAATTCTTCTTCTGAGAATCCTTTAGTTTTTAAAGTGTCCATTTTTTGAAATTATTGGAACACAATACGGATCAATGTCCTTGTTAATGGATTCGTTTGAGACAAAGAACGCCTCCCAGCTCACGAGCTGTACGGTTAAAGTGATAACAAAAGGAGGTACCCCTGAAGTTTATCGCAGGGAGGGGGATAGGTACAGAGAAAAACGGTTAACCGTCCCTATTTATTGTCTAGCGGATTAGATTCGCTAAGGTTGCCATTACTGGAAAAGAGCTATAATTGCAATAGGGTCAAACTAATCTAAATTAGAGACACATTCGAGGCAGAGTGGACAACTGAAACAACCAATAAAACCTTAGGTGAATATACCAAACAACCAACTTTTATATAAAAAATTTGCAAAATTTATTTGTACCTCCCAACTGGGTTACAATCTAAAGAAAAATGATGACGCAAATTTTAAAAACAGTTTAAAACAACCACCAGCAGTGGTAGTGCAATAAGTATCATAAACAGTCAAAGTTAAAAACAGTCGACGCGGCGTTTCGGTGCTTTTTGGTTCTGGACACCTTCTTCAGGACATTAAAACATTTGACTCCAAATCTATAAATCAAGAAAATATATTCAGTGTCTTGTACAAAGTTTCATCAGGTAGTCACTCTTGCCTAACTAATACTATTCATGATTTAGATATTGAGCATGTCGAATTCCTTTAATGATACTTATTTGCGTTCACCCTAAGCTGAGACAAGTAATTTAGCAGATAGTCATAAGTTATTTCTATGGCCTATCATTTCAGATGTACTATTTACCTAAACCACGCTTCTGTCAGTTAGGTCGTATATTATCTATGGCGTGTCATTTCAGATGCAGTATCTACTCAGTCATTGCTTATAATCGTTGGAACCCATGATAAGGCACATACCTGTGATTGCGACAAAAGTTTCTTATATATAAACGTTTCGAGGTGATTTTCAATCTTTTAAGAAATATCTCTGGAATTTCATGTTTCCATTCGTCTAAATAAACACAAAGGTATAACAATGCTCAGTGTCGTGATTTTATGCCCTCAAGCATGTCTATAAAAATATTAAAAAGCAGAATTTACCTCTGTTCACAGAGTTAGATGTTTCTGTGTGCACGGAGGGGCCACCGATAGTTGTAGGGGAGAAGTAAGTTTCTCTAGATCTAAGTAGAGAGTCATGTTTATATATATTATTCTTAACTGTTATACAGATACCTCACTATTGCACTTTTCATAATATATTTAATAGTGTACTAACCTGGTTTGATATCTTGTAGGCAATCAATAAACTCTGGGCTTCAATGGCAAAGAGTGAATATAGATAATTTTCCAAAACCTCTTTTGATAATTAGAGGAAGAAATCTGTAAAAATATATAAAAATATATAATGCAGATTTTCATATGATGATCTCAGGTGGAGAGGTTAGAGTACTATGTTTTTAAGTGGGTTAAGGATAGCAGTACGAACATTAACCATTTTGCTGAGAGGTATACAGTAAGAAATATGCACTATGGTGTCTGTTATTCACCTTCACCTATTGTTATAGGTAAAGTGCAGTGCTGCTTAGCTGTAGTGTTTGTTATAATTTATAAAACATTCAATATGGTGTCTGTTATTAACCTTCACTTATTGTTATAGGTGAAGTGCAGTACTGGTTGGTTGTACTGTTTGTAATCATACATCAAGATCAGAAAGTCGGGTATCCAGAGTTTTCTTTAAAAACTCCAACTCTATAATAAAGCCAAGGAAATCCCAAGTGTTTAAAATGCAAGGTGGCGTTTTTGACAACCGAGTCGGGATTACAAGTACTACCCTGCTTTGTCTGGAGAGATGCTCACCTCGTGATAGAACTGCGGCCTCCCTGCTCCTCCGTGCTCGTATCTTCCTGGCGATGTGCAGAGTAACTCGAGTGTTCTCAGCGTCTGTTTTTATCCTGGCGCTTCCCGTTTTCACCCGGAAGCGGTTAATTTCGGGTTGAGAATCGCGCTTTTGAAACGGCAATATTTCACTGAATATAGATATTTATTACGCTTTATGTTGATTTAAACATGAAGCGACTGTCTTGCAATCGTCATTTGTTTTTTTGGTCAGGATCGTATCACCATGTTAAATCTGATGACCCGGAAGTTGATCACATTTTCTTATAATCCCATTGATTATATGCTAGTAATGTCTAATGATCGTAATAATAATTTTCTATTTCTTGACAAAGATCAGCGATATGAGCCTACAACGTACATAAACTCTTTCGGCTATCTACACCTCCAGTTTTTTTTTTTTTTTTAAAAAACGAAATTATGTATAGATCGGCCATTTTGGAACGGGCAGTGATGTCGAGAATCATACTCTACTCTGTGTTTACTCTGCTAATTAAGTTCAGGATGCTGGCTGCACGAAGATATATCGGAGATCTGCTAATCCTTCTCTACCAATTGATCAGACCTCATCTGGCCTATTTTTCTAATGTGTAGGCTGGTAATGTTTCCGAAAATGGGCGTTACTCTGCATCAATCAGTGTATCCTTTCCATAGTATCAACCCATACACATTTACATATATGCATACACATTTTATTAATAATATAACACAATTTGTCTGCATCCCTTATTGTATGTGGAATATCAAAAAATCTTACTCTAATACAGATATACAAGATTAAATAGTCTTTCTTTTTAGGTACTCCTCTCCATCAGTGTCATTCATGTTGCTCAAATTATCGAGGTCACAAATTGCACAAAGAAAACAATATTAGTAAAACAGTGCATATCAACATCCAAAACATAGTACATAATGCAGATAAGTTCATATTTCAGCAATATTGATAGTTTACAACATGGTACATATTTTAGAAATATTGATAATACACAACATGGTGCATATTTCCCTTTTTGGTCTCTGTTTTTATTCTATACTACCCAGTGTGTATAAGTGAAAGGAGGACAAAAGGGAAGTGTTCCTATATGTAATCTAACCGATTGTACTTAACTTGATATACACAAAACGATTTCTCATTACTTAAATCTATTTTATCTTTACAGAATTAATCTTTCCCATTCCTCTCTATTGTTTAATCCAGTGCGGAAAGTGTTAAATAGGGACATGTAAAACTGTTCTCTCTTCTTTCTCTTATTGTCCATATTGCCGCCTCTGGTATTGTTTGACATAACTTCAACAACACACCATTTTAGTTCTTCTAATTTGTGGTTATTGGTTAACCAGTGTTCTACTAGTGGGGCAGATCTTTTTTTCGTTCTAATGGCTGATTTGTGTTCCGTTATCCTGGTTTTAATTTCCCTAGCAGTTTCACCGATGTATGCTTTGTTACATGGACACTTGATCATGTAGATCAGGTTTTTTGTTCTGCAATTTACAAAGTTTTTTATCTTGTGTTGCACTCCATTGTACAGTATTAAATTGCCTTTGATCAATGAGGTGCAATTTAGGCACATATTGCAAGTGAAATTACCCACTGGTAAAGGGGTGTTATTGATTGTATTTTGGGTAACACGTGTGTTTTCTTTAAACGTGTGTACCAGGCAATTTTTGATAGTTCTATTTCTGCGAAAACTGAACAATGGTTTGGGGATTTTTTCTCCTGGTTTGTCGTTCAATAGTGACCAGTTGCGGTTTATTATGTTTTTAATTTTGTTACTTGCCGCACTAAAGTTGGTTACAAAGATTAATCTGTCTTTGGTCTTGTCGTCTGTATTCGTGATGTGATCCTTATCCTTATTTTTGTCAAACAGGGTCTCTCTATTATAATATTTTGCGCGTTTATATGCACGTTTAATTAGACTCTTGGGGTATCCTCTATTTCTAAGTTTGGCAGATAGGACATCAGCATGTTTGTTGTAATCTTGTATGTTAGTACAGTTCCGTCTTATCCTTAAATATTGACCAAACGGTATGTTGTTCTTTTGGCTACTGGGATGGTTGCTGTTATAATGTAAAAGGGTGTTGCGGTCGGTTGGTTTTGTGTAAAGATCGACACCAAGGACTGCGTTTTCAACTCTGATTTTGATGTCCAGAAATTCTATTCTCTCTTTATTAAAATTAGACGTAAATTTTAGATTTTTATCGCCCAAATTTAGCCAGTCGATAAATTCATTAAGTGAATCTAGAGTGCCAGTCCATATAAAGAAAATATCGTCGATATATCTCGACCAGCAACTAATGTTTTCACTGAATGGAGCTAAATCATTAAAAATATGTTTCTCTTCAAATGCCGCTACGTATAAACAGGCCAGACTAGGGGCACAGGTGGCCCCCATGCTGGTCCCCTTTATTTGCTTAAAAAAATTATTTTTAAAAAGGAAAATATTATTTTTCAAAATGATCTCTGCACATTCCAGGATAAACGTTGCATGTGGATCCAAATCTTCTGCTCCATTTTTAAGAAGGCCCTCTAACATCTTGATGGTGTCATCCTGTGGGATGTTTGTATAGAGGGCCTCTATATCCAGGGTTACCAGCCATTGTGTATTATAGTCATATGGTAAACCTTCAATTTTTTCGATCATAAATGTTGTATCCTTTACATATGCTTTCTGCTGGGTAACTATAGGTTGAAGAAACTTATCTATATATTTACTTAAGGGTTCTGTGATGGAATTAATGGATGACACAATGGGTCTCATTGGTGGGTTAACTATACTTTTGTGGACTTTTGTGGCATCTGTGCCGTTTTTGCACCATGGTGCGCCACATTATAAATGCGGTGCACCATGGGTGGCGTAGCTGTGGCGCACTGTGGCGCACGTTAACTGGCGCATCCCTTGGGATGCGCCAGTTAACATAAATCTGCCCTAAATATTTACAATTCTGCCACGCCATTGAATCTAGTCTGGAGGGACTAGACTCCTTACCCGAATTTAGCCCACTAGAAGCAAAGGTATTTATGGGCAATCTGGAAGACAAGAAAATATCCCGCATATACCAGACCCTAATTACACACTGTTCCTCCTCTTTACACAAATTGCGGGAATTCTGGGAAAGGGATGTAGGAGCGCTGGAAGAGGGAGATTGACGGGAAGCCCTTGAAGCCCCCAGAGGTGCAGCCATTGCAATGCACCTAAGACTCATTCAATTCAAATACCTTCACAGAGCTTATTACACTAGGGAGAGACTGTAACGGGCGGGTCTGATTGAGTCTCCAGACTGTCTGAAATGCGGCTAAGATGTAGGCACCTTACTCCACACGGTATGGAGCTGTAGTGTTTTGGTCAGTTTCTGGAAAGGGGTCTGGGACTGTTTGTCTGAGGTGTTGGGCTGGGAACTTCCCCGTACTCCGAAATTAGGCCTCCTACATGTATTAGAAGGAGTGGGAGGTAATATATATAAAAGGCATCTGTTGTTGTTTGGCCTCACCATCGCCAAGAGAGATGTGGCTCAGGCTTGGAAAGATACACGGGCTCCTCCAGCAGTGGTGTGGAAGAAGGGACTTGATTTTTGCATGGGGCTGGAGCGCCCTATTTTGGAGGCCTGGGGTTGCCCTAGGAAACACTACAAAATTTGGAAAAGATGGGCGGAATATCGGGGCCTATGGTTAGAACCACCAGTAGAACAAGAGGATTGCATGGGAATGGTGTGAAGGGGTCAAATTTGAGGAATTGTGTACACTGTTCTATATATGAGCCTTCCCTTAAGAATGAGACGATATTGTGCAGTGGGTTAGGGTGGGATCCGGGAGGGGGGAGTTGGCAGTGAGGGGGGGGTGGGGAGGGTGTCGAGTGGGGAAAATGTTCTGTTTCAAATGATATATAGATTGCCAATCATCTGATGTTGTCTACTTGTTTGCAGTTTTCTCCGGAATGCGGAGGGCAGCGCCTTATGTGCACTCTATCAATAAAATTTGTTTTTTTTAAAAGCAAGATGATGTACTGCTTTATATCGGAATCCTCACTCCTCTCGGGAACATTGAGAAAACGGATGTTACTACACCGAGCATTGTTTTCCAAAGACTCCATTCTTTCAGATAGAGCGAGATCTTCTTTTTTAAGTTTAACAATATCAGCCGTGGCCTGATCTAAAGGTAAGGAAAGGCCTGCCACCGTGTCCTTTAGCACCACTGTTCGAGAGTTAAGGCCATCGATTTTGTTGTCTAAGGATTCGCAGAAGTTCCTGATTTCGGTCTGATTGGCAGCTTATACCTCGAATCCCCTTTGATGACAAAGAAAGGAACATAAATTGGGAAGAGGTAGCCACTACTACCCTCATCCATCAGATTGCTAGATGCACTCCTGCAAAGCCTCTACCACCTTTGGTGCCTCTGATGCCGGGAGTGGCTGTAAAGGTTCCAAGGCCGATGTAGCCAGACACCCCCTGGCTTCTAAACTAACAGCAGCCTCCTCCAATGCCACATCCTTGTTGGAGTCCACATTGCCAGGTATCTTAGCTTCCAAAGAGAGCCCCTCAAGATCCATTGAGTCGAGAGGGGTAGGGGACCGAGGAGAAGTAGAAGATATTGGCGCAGATGATAATCGCTCTTTCGCTAAATCTAAGACTTGCGGGACTACCTTGAAGTAAGATCTTAATGATGGTGTTATCTTGGAGCCAAGATTAGCAACAGCCTTGGTTACCTTTCCTGCCTTACAGCCTTTTGAACGTTTGGCTTTAACCTCACCGCATAGGAACGTGAAGGTTTTCTTTTTAGTAGCAAAGGTGCCAAGACCTAGTCTCGAAACCTTATCACACTTGCTTGGCACAAATGGCACAGATGCTAGATCGCTGTCTTTGTCTCCTCTCACCTCCTTTTTCTTAGCGTGGATTTTAGCCCCTCCTCTGCCTTTTTTCTTCCCCAAATAAGGCGCCGGCACCGCTGTAGCTGATAGAGAGCTGAGCTCACCACACTCACCACATTCACCATGCCCTCTTTGCTCCCCATGTTGTCGGGAACTCGGCTCCAAAGCCTCCTCAGCCTCTGTCCTGCTCGCGTCTCCTCCACCCTCAAAGGGGCCGGAAGCACTACCGCGAGTGCCCTGGAGGAGGCTTCGAAATCTGCGCCCTCTGCGAAGCTCCAGGGCGGCCAGACTCCAATGCTGCAGACCCGGCAACAAACTCGGCAGCAAGCCTGGCAAGCCCGGCAGAAAGGCCGATGTAGAGAGACCCGCTTCCACAATGGACATGGAGGAAAAAAAAAAAAAACAATCGGGACAGAAAAGGGAGAGAAAAAACCCACAGTAGGCAAGCCTCCAAACAAGCCTCCAAACAATACAACGGATGGCTGCGGTGCCAAGACACCGACCCAGCAGCACGCCCAGGTGAAAAAATATCGTGACTACAAATAACCACGAATTACACGGCTTGAAGACTTCATACGGAGGTAAATGATGTTTGTGCTAAGAATCGCATCTCTGGCATCTCTCGGCGTCAATCCTCAAGTGAAAAGTAAGCATAACTGGAGCCCGATCCCGGAGCACTGCGGAGGCTCAACTCGCTGCCGCCATGTTTCCCCCCCAGCTGACTACAAAACACTTTTGTGATACGCACGCTGAGTCATCAACGTGATGGCGTTCACGTTGAAGGGAATTCATTGGCTGATGAAACTGCGAAGGGGACTGTGAAATCGGCTTCCATAGCTGCAATCTCTCGTTCAAAAATGAAAATAGACAGTGAAATAATGCTGGCTGTCAATGTAACATGCAAAAGCAGCGGTGCAGTGTTACCTAAAGGGTTTCCACTCAAATACTCATATATAACTGATACAATCAATGTTCCGTTTGTTTGAATCCCTGGATTGGGGGATAGGGTAATTCCAAACATGGAACATAGATTAGGACTAATCCTATCAGCACATGTAGGGCTCGCCTCTGCTCATGCAGGTGTTTCCGCCACAGTATCATTATTAAAACAATAATACTGGTGGCCCGGCATGAGGAAACAGACCAGCAAATACATCTTGGACTGTGAAATATGCCAAAGGATGAAAGTCTCAACTATGAAACGTCCTGCGCAGACGCCCATGTTAACTTCAGATAAACCATTAGCTTGTGTTTACCTGTACCACTGTGGTCCCTTACAAAGGGATTGTAACTATAAATATCATGGTCGCAGTGGACTTGTTTTCAAGGTTCCTTTGGATGTGGCCTCAGCGGTCGGCTGATGCTCGAACTGTTATAAAGATTTGCGAGTTTTTATCGGCACATATGCATTTGGCACGCTACATTCTGACCAGGGTCCTGCATTTAGCTCTCGAGCTTACAAAGAAGCCATGGCCAGTTTGGGCGTTGCATTGCGGTACTCATGTCCATTCCATCCTGAGGGAAATTTGGTTGTGGAAAGAAAAAACCGGGACATAAAGTAATCTATAACAGCTAGGATATTAGGTTCGAGTGACGGGTGGGTAAAACATCTAATAAGTGTTCAACGTAGTCTTAACAACTTGCCAAAAAGTTCTCTAGGGGGTATCACTTCATATGAGGTCCTCTTTGGGACAAGAAGGTTGGTCTCTGACCTTGATTGTCACACATCAGTGGTGGAACAAAATAAATTTGATATCAAAGATCGTTTGGCTGTTTTACAGGACTTAAATGAACTAAGAACGAAACAAAGCAACATGTTCCTGAAGCCAACCACCACTGGGTAAAAACCAACCTTCCCGGCAAGGCCTGTCTGGATCCCAAAGCTTGGTGATCTAGTCAGAGAAAAGATTGCGGATAATAAGGAATTCGGGCCTTCTTACAGACACCCAGTACTTGGCCTAGCAATCCACTGATCAAGAACAGTTTTTCTGCCGCCCCTTGCTGGTTAAAAAGGAGAACAGGTTTGTGTCTATCGACCTGATCAAACCACACTATGTGGCCGATACTAAGCAGTAGGCCAAGTGGACTTCGACCAAGTAGCAGATGCACTCCTCTAGCTACAATCCAAGAGGTTCAAACTGAGAGACTCATCACCATTGAATAATCTTCAGTGAGAAAAGAAGGACTGAGCAATAAAGCTATGGAACTTGTTCCTCTTGAGACTCAAATAACAGTTTGTCATGAAACACCTGTTTAAAATGAAGTAGCAAGTGATCAAGTGGCTCCAGTAATTTTGACGAATCCGGATGCTATTCCAACCACTGACTGAACTGCCTCTGGCTATTTCATTAATTTTGATCCTTTTTCAGAGGATCCCAGCGAACCTGAAATGACACCAGCAAAAAGAACTTTCAAAGAACAAGCAACTGACTTTTTTCATCACCTGGAAAAGACTTATATGGTTTCACCATGGATTGCACTTTGGATTGTGTTGGGAATATTTTTTTTTTTACTTTGGTTAGCTCTGGTAATAACTCTGGGTATGCTGATAAATGGAAGGTATGTCAAAATGGACACAGCAAGTAAGAACGTCAACTTACTCCTCAAGCCACACAAATCATCCCATCGTGAACAAAGAGACTTGTCAGCAGTGAACATCACAGCCGTTCCTATATCTGATGCTATAGTTTGGGGCAAAACAGAATATGACATCTTTGTCCTGTCAGAGCTGTTGAAGATTCCATACCAGTTCAAGATTTCATTAAGTGATTTTGTTTCATCTAGTACCTTTTCTGATGATTGGGACTTCAAGACTGTTAATAATATGATGTCAGACCTAGATATGTCTGCAGTATTCACAAATAGTGAATATTTAGAAGGTTCTTCAGACTATGAACAAATGTATTGTTATAACCATTATGGTCATCATTTATTGAACAAATCTGCAAGTCCTAGAAATTTATTCATGTGTAACGAATGGGAATATTGTCCTACACCACCAAAGGGTAGCTCAAAAACGTTTGCGAACAAGTTTCCATACTTTTCAGGGTTCAATGTATCCAATCCAAAATCATTTTACTTTAAGACTGTAAACAAAACAGGACTGAAGAGTATGTTAACAAACACCAAACAGATTTATTCTGCAGCCTTTTTTGAACAACTGTCTAGACTAGGTTTCGACTTTTGGAAAGACAACATTGAGACAAAAACTGTCTGGGGTACCAAATATTGGCAGGTGCAGGGGATAGAAGCTATGATTAGAGCATGTATCATCCCTAAGCAAATTATGTTTTTGAATGACATTGTTCAACAGATGTCTTGCCTTGGGTTAGCCAAGATAAAAGACATGAACAACCCATCCATACATACACCTACACCTAAGTGTGATAACACCTCAGAGGGGGAGGTCGACATACATACTATTTTGCTTCACAACAGAACAGATCCAGATTGGAAAAAAAAATTAATCCGGCCCACAGACACAAACAACTGTCAAGATAGATTCCTGAACAAAACACAAGGGTTTAAAATCAATAGGCCAGACCCAAGATATGATCAAAGACAGCATCCTGGAAAGTAACAACATACAGTGTAGGGAAGCTCTGCCTTGATTGGCTACAAAGCTCTGCACTTAAGGATGCAAATCAACACTTATCTTTACTTAAAGATAGGGCAGATCGTAGGGAATTCTTGCTCGGACCAAGAAAACTGCGTCAATAACATTTCATATATGCGGGTATATAGGCTGCATATAATGAAATATGGAAGATTACACAAGCAGAGACTGCAGAACGAATACGAGAAATTGATCGTATTAGTTTAGAGAAATCTCTCTCTGTAGTTGACAATGGGTTAACAACTCTGTCGTCCAGGATATATTCATTGGACAGCATAGTATCTTCTGCCATAGACATCATGGAACAGGACTTGGTCATGTTGCAACATGGTCAGTCGCAACTACGTTCTATCATGCTATTAGGCTGGACATTACAAAACCTTTGTTAAGGCTATGTGCATTGGCGTTTAATAAATACCACGTCACTATTTTCAGAATTCAATCTCACTGATAAACAGATTGAATTGGCACAAAGGGGAGCAGACTATACGGTGCTGAGCATTGAAAAACTGGAAAGATTGCCATTTATGATAGCAGAAAAACCAGCTACTGAATGGATAATACATGGATCAATCACTCTGCCTGTTACAATTTTTCATTTTCAGTATTGCCTAAAACACATACCAGTAGTCACATATGAAAGGATGGGTAAAGAATACATCAAGACATCCTAGGTTTTACCATACACACACAGAGGTTGGAGTGGGGGACGTGAAGTGTTTCTTAGCGGTACAAACTGTGAAAACGCACTAAGCGGTTCTCTCCTTTGTCAGGGTATTAATTTGCACGGGGCCTGCAATGGTTCCTCTAACAACTTATCCTGTCACCTGCAAGGTTCACCAGCTGCAGTGATTGATCCAATTTTAGGGCAACTTTCGAATGAGAGTTACCTTATGTTGAACGATCACAGCTGCTGTGGCATGTTGCCAGGTATACCATATCTAGTAACTGTGTCATCCAGAGTCACTTGCTGTATGCAAGTATTGTTTCCACAAACCAAGACAGTCAGGGAGTCGCCTCTATGGCCTTCACTGAACATCTCTTCTATACGAATTGATACTCTAAGTAGAATGAAAGCCATTCTTTTGCAAAAAACTGTGCCACTGACCTCGACCAAAGTGACCTATGATCTACAAGTCGCAAGGACTTCTGCCGAGATACATGCCCTTTTGAATAAAAACTGCCCTATACATTTCTCAGAAATGTTAAGTCATATCTTAAACAATTCTGATACGAGCGGTATTGTACATCCATTTGTTAACGTGTGTTCGGGACTGTTAGCACCTTTTCAAGCAGCCTCGGAAAATTTCCAAACATCGCGCACTCTGTGTTTAGCAGACTGCCCCTCCTTTTAGGACTCATTGCAGGGATACTATTTTTGCTCCTTCTGCTACGATATGGCAAGCCAAATCACCAGCGCCACTCCAAGCACCATAGAGAGAGTTCTATTGGAGATGAAGTGTTGTGAGCGCATCGTCCAAATTTTGGGGGTTACCTCATCTACGAGAATTAAATACCATGTGGTTTCTGTCATTCAGACCAATCTGGCAAGATTGCATCTTTCCTGTTCTACTCTGCCTGCTATGCTGAGAAGAATGCGTGCTAGACATATGTCTAACACTCCCATCAGTCAGGCCAGCGGATGTTGATACTTTGCTTGAACCAGTAACGGCCCATGCTCTGTGTTGTCCCCAGCGGCTACCAATTCTGATGAGGGCATTCATTGAGATCTCACAGACGCAAATTGCTACTGATGAGGTACGAGAGGAAACAACAGGCATGCAGGTAACATCCGATTCGAACATTGCTGAGGCGACCAATGTTGAAGGCGATGCTTCACATCTATGTGCTGTTAATCTTCTTAACTAGGTAATCCAACTTTCGCCTTCAATGATAGACAATGTTTTGTCTACAGACATAGAAGATTTTATGTTTTCTGCAAGCCCTAACACTTACTTTTGATTTTGGCACAAGTGATCTGCTTATAGTAGAACTATTCATTGAGAACAAGAATTCTTTGAATACTTCCAGAGACAATATACAACCTAGTCCGCAAACAAACAGTTTTATGTAATCTGACATGAAATGGTTTCGGCCTTTTTTCTTCAGTATGTACGAGCCATTTCATACATGTATATTTTTATGATTCATTTAATTTGCCTTTCAAACGTCTACATTTGATTAGAATGAAACATTGTCGTAATGTGTACAGCACCAATGCAATTATGCTTACAACTAGTTTTGATACATTATTTACAATGTGTTTGAAACATGCTTCTAGCACTTCGTGTGTAGATACATTTTAGATATGTTATCATGTTTAGAAATTTAGTAATGTCGTTCATACGAAAGTGGAGTGGGTGTTGTGTTTCGATTTAGATTCCGTATGCTTTTCCTGATTCATGCTCTTATATAGGTATAATTCACATTGCCCTTATATAGGCATAGAAATCCAGTCCTTATTTAGGCATAGCCCATGCTACCCAAATACAGGCATGGCAACTTACATCCGTTCATCTAAGTCACAATGATTTCTTGGAAAACCAGACTCTTAAGCTTTAGGGACTTACCCGTGCCTAGATATTGATTTCTCCAAGAACTCATTTATTATGCATGAACATCAATTTCTTAGGGGTTCATTCAGGACGTTCATATGCCCGACTTTTAGTACTGGCATTCCTAAACACCTTCAAGGTATAAATATACCCTCACTGGCTATGGCAAAGAACGGTGTGGTTCGGTGCAGTTCGACTACCTACTTGCATGACGCAGCTCGCAACAGCAAGTACCGAAGGAAGCCAACTCCCCAGCTAATGCACTGACCAGAAGCTGTCATCCTCCTGCCGAGAACCCAGCTCCAGTGTTTCTGAGTCTCCTTGCAGGGTGTTGGGAAATCGAGTCCCAGGAAATAAATACCAACCTCTCTCATTCTAAGGTATGGAGCTGATAAGAACCTAGAGAAACTTTTGGCATTTCTTGGCAAAACTAAAATATAGCTAAGACAGCTCATACTTCTTCCCTCATACTAGACCTAGGTTAGGTACACTGGGGTAGGCGTATTTTAGAAGCACCAGTAGAGTATTTTAGCCTGTGGTTTTTATGCATGTATTTTTATATATGTCATAGCAACAGACAATTCTATTACAGTATTGTTTTATATTACTGTTTACGCTGTACACATTATGCTTTGCATTCTGTCTAACAATTGTAGCAGTTCACCTCTTCTGCATGAGAAAGAAGACTGTTCAATAAACCCTTTTTATAGAAATGCTCGTCTCTCTATTTTATGTGGAAACTCTGTAGAAACAAAGCATGCATGATTGACTGAGTGAAAAAGTTATCTATTGTTTCCAAGACTCTACAAATATTGTTAGGACTCTAAGGGAAACAAAGTTGTCGTGTTTATGCGGTTGTCAGAGACTAATCCCTTCTTGTTTATTCGAGAAATATTCCAGTGACCTCTGAGTTAGCTGGCCCACACAATTAAGTTTAATGTACTCGATAGAGGCATACTGACCTCAGTCCTATGTCAAATCTATAGTGCATATTATTCCAATGTGCAGAGCCTATTAGGGATATAGGAACTACACTACAAAATATCTGATGTTGTCTACTTGTTTGCAGTTTTCTCCGGAATGCGGAGGGCAGCGCCTTATGTGCACTCTATCAATAAAATTTGTTTTTTTTAAAAGCAAGATGATGTACTGCTTTATATCGGAATCCTCACTCCTCTCGGGAACATTGAGAAAACGGATGTTACTACACCGAGCATTGTTTTCCAAAGACTCCATTCTTTCAGATAGAGCGAGATCTTCTTTTTTAAGTTTAACAATATCAGCCGTGGCCTGATCTAAAGGTAAGGAAAGGCCTGCCACCGTGTCCTTTAGCACCACTGTTCGAGAGTTAAGGCCATCGATTTTGTTGTCTAAGGATTCGCAGAAGTTCCTGATTTCGGTCTGATTGGCAGCTTATACCTCGAATCCCCTTTGATGACAAAGAAAGGAACATAAATTGGGAAGAGGTAGCCACTACTACCCTCATCCATCAGATTGCTAGATGCACTCCTGCAAAGCCTCTACCACCTTTGGTGCCTCTGATGCCGGGAGTGGCTGTAAAGGTTCCAAGGCCGATGTAGCCAGACACCCCCTGGCTTCTAAACTAACAGCAGCCTCCTCCAATGCCACATCCTTGTTGGAGTCCACATTGCCAGGTATCTTAGCTTCCAAAGAGAGCCCCTCAAGATCCATTGAGTCGAGAGGGGTAGGGGACCGAGGAGAAGTAGAAGATATTGGCGCAGATGATAATCGCTCTTTCGCTAAATCTAAGACTTGCGGGACTACCTTGAAGTAAGATCTTAATGATGGTGTTATCTTGGAGCCAAGATTAGCAACAGCCTTGGTTACCTTTCCTGCCTTACAGCCTTTTGAACGTTTGGCTTTAACCTCACCGCATAGGAACGTGAAGGTTTTCTTTTTAGTAGCAAAGGTGCCAAGACCTAGTCTCGAAACCTTATCACACTTGCTTGGCACAAATGGCACAGATGCTAGATCGCTGTCTTTGTCTCCTCTCACCTCCTTTTTCTTAGCGTGGATTTTAGCCCCTCCTCTGCCTTTTTTCTTCCCCAAATAAGGCGCCGGCACCGCTGTAGCTGATAGAGAGCTGAGCTCACCACACTCACCACATTCACCATGCCCTCTTTGCTCCCCATGTTGTCGGGAACTCGGCTCCAAAGCCTCCTCAGCCTCTGTCCTGCTCGCGTCTCCTCCACCCTCAAAGGGGCCGGAAGCACTACCGCGAGTGCCCTGGAGGAGGCTTCGAAATCTGCGCCCTCTGCGAAGCTCCAGGGCGGCCAGACTCCAATGCTGCAGACCCGGCAACAAACTCGGCAGCAAGCCTGGCAAGCCCGGCAGAAAGGCCGATGTAGAGAGACCCGCTTCCACAATGGACATGGAGGAAAAAAAAAAAAACAATCGGGACAGAAAAGGGAGAGAAAAAACCCACAGTAGGCAAGCCTCCAAACAAGCCTCCAAACAATACAACGGATGGCTGCGGTGCCAAGACACCGACCCAGCAGCACGCCCAGGTGAAAAAATATCGTGACTACAAATAACCACGAATTACACGGCTTGAAGACTTCATACGGAGGTAAATGATGTTTGTGCTAAGAATCGCATCTCTGGCATCTCTCGGCGTCAATCCTCAAGTGAAAAGTAAGCATAACTGGAGCCCGATCCCGGAGCACTGCGGAGGCTCAACTCGCTGCCGCCATGTTTCCCCCCCAGCTGACTACAAAACACTTTTGTGATACGCACGCTGAGTCATCAACGTGATGGCGTTCACGTTGAAGGGAATTCATTGGCTGATGAAACTGCGAAGGGGACTGTGAAATCGGCTTCCATAGCTGCAATCTCTCGTTCAAAAATGAAAATAGACAGTGAAATAATGCTGGCTGTCAATGTAACATGCAAAAGCAGCGGTGCAGTGTTACCTAAAGGGTTTCCACTCAAATACTCATATATAACTGATACAATCAATGTTCCGTTTGTTTGAATCCCTGGATTGGGGGATAGGGTAATTCCAAACATGGAACATAGATTAGGACTAATCCTATCAGCACATGTAGGGCTCGCCTCTGCTCATGCAGGTGTTTCCGCCACAGTATCATTATTAAAACAATAATACTGGTGGCCCGGCATGAGGAAACAGACCAGCAAATACATCTTGGACTGTGAAATATGCCAAAGGATGAAAGTCTCAACTATGAAACGTCCTGCGCAGACGCCCATGTTAACTTCAGATAAACCATTAGCTTGTGTTTACCTGTACCACTGTGGTCCCTTACAAAGGGATTGTAACTATAAATATCATGGTCGCAGTGGACTTGTTTTCAAGGTTCCTTTGGATGTGGCCTCAGCGGTCGGCTGATGCTCGAACTGTTATAAAGATTTGCGAGTTTTTATCGGCACATATGCATTTGGCACGCTACATTCTGACCAGGGTCCTGCATTTAGCTCTCGAGCTTACAAAGAAGCCATGGCCAGTTTGGGCGTTGCATTGCGGTACTCATGTCCATTCCATCCTGAGGGAAATTTGGTTGTGGAAAGAAAAAACCGGGACATAAAGTAATCTATAACAGCTAGGATATTAGGTTCGAGTGACGGGTGGGTAAAACATCTAATAAGTGTTCAACGTAGTCTTAACAACTTGCCAAAAAGTTCTCTAGGGGGTATCACTTCATATGAGGTCCTCTTTGGGACAAGAAGGTTGGTCTCTGACCTTGATTGTCACACATCAGTGGTGGAACAAAATAAATTTGATATCAAAGATCGTTTGGCTGTTTTACAGGACTTAAATGAACTAAGAACGAAACAAAGCAACATGTTCCTGAAGCCAACCACCACTGGGTAAAAACCAACCTTCCCGGCAAGGCCTGTCTGGATCCCAAAGCTTGGTGATCTAGTCAGAGAAAAGATTGCGGATAATAAGGAATTCGGGCCTTCTTACAGACACCCAGTACTTGGCCTAGCAATCCACTGATCAAGAACAGTTTTTCTGCCGCCCCTTGCTGGTTAAAAAGGAGAACAGGTTTGTGTCTATCGACCTGATCAAACCACACTATGTGGCCGATACTAAGCAGTAGGCCAAGTGGACTTCGACCAAGTAGCAGATGCACTCCTCTAGCTACAATCCAAGAGGTTCAAACTGAGAGACTCATCACCATTGAATAATCTTCAGTGAGAAAAGAAGGACTGAGCAATAAAGCTATGGAACTTGTTCCTCTTGAGACTCAAATAACAGTTTGTCATGAAACACCTGTTTAAAATGAAGTAGCAAGTGATCAAGTGGCTCCAGTAATTTTGACGAATCCGGATGCTATTCCAACCACTGACTGAACTGCCTCTGGCTATTTCATTAATTTTGATCCTTTTTCAGAGGATCCCAGCGAACCTGAAATGACACCAGCAAAAAGAACTTTCAAAGAACAAGCAACTGACTTTTTTCATCACCTGGAAAAGACTTATATGGTTTCACCATGGATTGCACTTTGGATTGTGTTGGGAATATTTTTTTTTTTACTTTGGTTAGCTCTGGTAATAACTCTGGGTATGCTGATAAATGGAAGGTATGTCAAAATGGACACAGCAAGTAAGAACGTCAACTTACTCCTCAAGCCACACAAATCATCCCATCGTGAACAAAGAGACTTGTCAGCAGTGAACATCACAGCCGTTCCTATATCTGATGCTATAGTTTGGGGCAAAACAGAATATGACATCTTTGTCCTGTCAGAGCTGTTGAAGATTCCATACCAGTTCAAGATTTCATTAAGTGATTTTGTTTCATCTAGTACCTTTTCTGATGATTGGGACTTCAAGACTGTTAATAATATGATGTCAGACCTAGATATGTCTGCAGTATTCACAAATAGTGAATATTTAGAAGGTTCTTCAGACTATGAACAAATGTATTGTTATAACCATTATGGTCATCATTTATTGAACAAATCTGCAAGTCCTAGAAATTTATTCATGTGTAACGAATGGGAATATTGTCCTACACCACCAAAGGGTAGCTCAAAAACGTTTGCGAACAAGTTTCCATACTTTTCAGGGTTCAATGTATCCAATCCAAAATCATTTTACTTTAAGACTGTAAACAAAACAGGACTGAAGAGTATGTTAACAAACACCAAACAGATTTATTCTGCAGCCTTTTTTGAACAACTGTCTAGACTAGGTTTCGACTTTTGGAAAGACAACATTGAGACAAAAACTGTCTGGGGTACCAAATATTGGCAGGTGCAGGGGATAGAAGCTATGATTAGAGCATGTATCATCCCTAAGCAAATTATGTTTTTGAATGACATTGTTCAACAGATGTCTTGCCTTGGGTTAGCCAAGATAAAAGACATGAACAACCCATCCATACATACACCTACACCTAAGTGTGATAACACCTCAGAGGGGGAGGTCGACATACATACTATTTTGCTTCACAACAGAACAGATCCAGATTGGAAAAAAAAATTAATCCGGCCCACAGACACAAACAACTGTCAAGATAGATTCCTGAACAAAACACAAGGGTTTAAAATCAATAGGCCAGACCCAAGATATGATCAAAGACAGCATCCTGGAAAGTAACAACATACAGTGTAGGGAAGCTCTGCCTTGATTGGCTACAAAGCTCTGCACTTAAGGATGCAAATCAACACTTATCTTTACTTAAAGATAGGGCAGATCGTAGGGAATTCTTGCTCGGACCAAGAAAACTGCGTCTATAACATTTCATATATGCGGGTATATAGGCTGCATATAATGAAATATGGAAGATTACACAAGCAGAGACTGCAGAACGAATACGAGAAATTGATCGTATTAGTTTAGAGAAATCTCTCTCTGTAGTTGACAATGGGTTAACAACTCTGTCGTCCAGGATATATTCATTGGACAGCATAGTATCTTCTGCCATAGACATCATGGAACAGGACTTGGTCATGTTGCAACATGGTCAGTCGCAACTACGTTCTATCATGCTATTAGGCTGGACATTACAAAACCTTTGTTAAGGCTATGTGCATTGGCGTTTAATAAATACCACGTCACTATTTTCAGAATTCAATCTCACTGATAAACAGATTGAATTGGCACAAAGGGGAGCAGACTATACGGTGCTGAGCATTGAAAAACTGGAAAGATTGCCATTTATGATAGCAGAAAAACCAGCTACTGAATGGATAATACATGGATCAATCACTCTGCCTGTTACAATTTTTCATTTTCAGTATTGCCTAAAACACATACCAGTAGTCACATATGAAAGGATGGGTAAAGAATACATCAAGACATCCTAGGTTTTACCATACACACACAGAGGTTGGAGTGGGGGACGTGAAGTGTTTCTTAGCGGTACAAACTGTGAAAACGCACTAAGCGGTTCTCTCCTTTGTCAGGGTATTAATTTGCACGGGGCCTGCAATGGTTCCTCTAACAACTTATCCTGTCACCTGCAAGGTTCACCAGCTGCAGTGATTGATCCAATTTTAGGGCAACTTTCGAATGAGAGTTACCTTATGTTGAACGATCACAGCTGCTGTGGCATGTTGCCAGGTATACCATATCTAGTAACTGTGTCATCCAGAGTCACTTGCTGTATGCAAGTATTGTTTCCACAAACCAAGACAGTCAGGGAGTCGCCTCTATGGCCTTCACTGAACATCTCTTCTATACGAATTGATACTCTAAGTAGAATGAAAGCCATTCTTTTGCAAAAAACTGTGCCACTGACCTCGACCAAAGTGACCTATGATCTACAAGTCGCAAGGACTTCTGCCGAGATACATGCCCTTTTGAATAAAAACTGCCCTATACATTTCTCAGAAATGTTAAGTCATATCTTAAACAATTCTGATACGAGCGGTATTGTACATCCATTTGTTAACGTGTGTTCGGGACTGTTAGCACCTTTTCAAGCAGCCTCGGAAAATTTCCAAACATCGCGCACTCTGTGTTTAGCAGACTGCCCCTCCTTTTAGGACTCATTGCAGGGATACTATTTTTGCTCCTTCTGCTACGATATGGCAAGCCAAATCACCAGCGCCACTCCAAGCACCATAGAGAGAGTTCTATTGGAGATGAAGTGTTGTGAGCGCATCGTCCAAATTTTGGGGGTTACCTCATCTACGAGAATTAAATACCATGTGGTTTCTGTCATTCAGACCAATCTGGCAAGATTGCATCTTTCCTGTTCTACTCTGCCTGCTATGCTGAGAAGAATGCGTGCTAGACATATGTCTAACACTCCCATCAGTCAGGCCAGCGGATGTTGATACTTTGCTTGAACCAGTAACGGCCCATGCTCTGTGTTGTCCCCAGCGGCTACCAATTCTGATGAGGGCATTCATTGAGATCTCACAGACGCAAATTGCTACTGATGAGGTACGAGAGGAAACAACAGGCATGCAGGTAACATCCGATTCGAACATTGCTGAGGCGACCAATGTTGAAGGCGATGCTTCACATCTATGTGCTGTTAATCTTCTTAACTAGGTAATCCAACTTTCGCCTTCAATGATAGACAATGTTTTGTCTACAGACATAGAAGATTTTATGTTTTCTGCAAGCCCTAACACTTACTTTTGATTTTGGCACAAGTGATCTGCTTATAGTAGAACTATTCATTGAGAACAAGAATTCTTTGAATACTTCCAGAGACAATATACAACCTAGTCCGCAAACAAACAGTTTTATGTAATCTGACATGAAATGGTTTCGGCCTTTTTTCTTCAGTATGTACGAGCCATTTCATACATGTATATTTTTATGATTCATTTAATTTGCCTTTCAAACGTCTACATTTGATTAGAATGAAACATTGTCGTAATGTGTACAGCACCAATGCAATTATGCTTACAACTAGTTTTGATACATTATTTACAATGTGTTTGAAACATGCTTCTAGCACTTCGTGTGTAGATACATTTTAGATATGTTATCATGTTTAGAAATTTAGTAATGTCGTTCATACGAAAGTGGAGTGGGTGTTGTGTTTCGATTTAGATTCCGTATGCTTTTCCTGATTCATGCTCTTATATAGGTATAATTCACATTGCCCTTATATAGGCATAGAAATCCAGTCCTTATTTAGGCATAGCCCATGCTACCCAAATACAGGCATGGCAACTTACATCCGTTCATCTAAGTCACAATGATTTCTTGGAAAACCAGACTCTTAAGCTTTAGGGACTTACCCGTGCCTAGATATTGATTTCTCCAAGAACTCATTTATTATGCATGAACATCAATTTCTTAGGGGTTCATTCAGGACGTTCATATGCCCGACTTTTAGTACTGGCATTCCTAAACACCTTCAAGGTATAAATATACCCTCACTGGCTATGGCAAAGAACGGTGTGGTTCGGTGCAGTTCGACTACCTACTTGCATGACGCAGCTCGCAACAGCAAGTACCGAAGGAAGCCAACTCCCCAGCTAATGCACTGACCAGAAGCTGTCATCCTCCTGCCGAGAACCCAGCTCCAGTGTTTCTGAGTCTCCTTGCAGGGTGTTGGGAAATCGAGTCCCAGGAAATAAATACCAACCTCTCTCATTCTAAGGTATGGAGCTGATAAGAACCTAGAGAAACTTTTGGCATTTCTTGGCAAAACTAAAATATAGCTAAGACAGCTCATACTTCTTCCCTCATACTAGACCTAGGTTAGGTACACTGGGGTAGGCGTATTTTAGAAGCACCAGTAGAGTATTTTAGCCTGTGGTTTTTATGCATGTATTTTTATATATGTCATAGCAACAGACAATTCTATTACAGTATTGTTTTATATTACTGTTTACGCTGTACACATTATGCTTTGCATTCTGTCTAACAATTGTAGCAGTTCACCTCTTCTGCATGAGAAAGAAGACTGTTCAATAAACCCTTTTTATAGAAATGCTCGTCTCTCTATTTTATGTG